>NW_009648337.1:1777243-1883929 GCF_000708025.1 Charadrius vociferus | reverse complement strand
AGAGTGTGAGCAGAGACTGCTCTGAAGCAGATTCCAAGTCACAAAACACGCAACACAGCTTCTCTGACCCATGGATGTTACAGCCTTTCTAACGTGGGTTACAGCATTTCATGGAGTGGGCTGTACCATGCCAAAGGCTGCAACTCACAGACACTGCATATGACAGTGAGGACAACCACAAGGGACTAATAAGCAGTTCAAGTGCAGCTCCTACGTGAGGACTACAACATGAGTTCATTTGACAGGAGGACCCAGGAACACTTCTTCCGGACACTGGTGCAAACATAGGCTACCGTCAGAGTTCATAGAAGGACAAGATCCCAGGGCACATCAGTGCACCTGCAGCCCAGTTTCAGTGCATTCCAACAAGTCCGTGTGTCTGGGCATGGAGCACCACATGGAAACAGCCCCTGTGACCGTTAACAGGAACAAGGAGAGGCAAGACCTGCTGGGTAACTCCAATATTTGTCTG
Source organism: Charadrius vociferus (assembly GCF_000708025.1). Taxonomy (NCBI): domain Eukaryota; kingdom Metazoa; phylum Chordata; class Aves; order Charadriiformes; family Charadriidae; genus Charadrius; species Charadrius vociferus. Next base: position 1,883,457 of record NW_009648337.1, on the reverse strand, counting down.
CAGAAAGATCACAGAATCACAGAATGGTCAGGGTTGGAAGGGACCTCTGGAGATCATCTAGTCCAACCCCCCTGCCAGAGCAGGGTCACCTACAGCAGGTTGCACAGGACGGCGTCCAGGTGGGTTTCGAATGTCTCCAAGAGTGGGAGACTCCACAACCTATCTGGGCAGCCTGTTCCTGTGCTCTGCCACCCTCAAAGGAAAGAAGTTCCTCCTCATGTTAAGATGGAACTTCCTACATTCAAGTTTGTACCCATTAACTCTTGTTCTATCACTGGGCACCACTGAAAAAAGACTGTTCCCATCTACCTGGCACTCTCCCTTTAAGTATTGATAAGTATTGATAAGATCCCCCCTCAGTCATCTTTTTTTCTAGACTAAAAAGACCCAAGTGCCTCAGCCTTTCCTCCTAAGAAAGATGAACTAGTATGGACCACCAAGGCCAGCATAGCTGGGTTGCACAGACCCCAGTGTGACCCATGCTGTATGGGAACACAGAGGCCCCCACAGAGAGCTGCCCAGAGCCTCCCTGCATTCCCCAGGGAGGTGGCATGTGGCCCACGGCTCTCAGCCATGTTGGGATTTCAGCACACGGCTAACAGGAAGGCTGGTCACCCTGATCACTGCTGGTCTATGCAGATAGAATTGCAGACACACAAAGATGACAAGAGTGTGAATGAGTATCATGCTGGGGGCTGCAAAACACAATGGCACCTTCCTGTAAGTTATGTGCATAGTTCTTATTCTGCATTTTCCTCCTCTTTTTCTCCTTCTCAGTCCAGCAAATTCTGAAATAACAAGTAAAAGTAGCATCCATACTAGCACCCCCCAAATAAGAGCACAACTGTGTATGGAACAAGGAGATGCATCTGTTAAGTGATTTTTAAATTAGTTGACTCCTGGCTGTGTCACCAGTCCACCTTATTTTCCTCTAGCCTAGTTTGTGCTTATGTTTTTAGTTGAAATCTCACATGGGGAAACAAATTATTATTATTATTGTATCCATTTGAGCTATCCCAACTACTTAAATACTCAGCCACCTGTAAATTGTGAACAACCTTGTTGCACATTGTGTAATCACTGTGGATTGAACTCTTGAAGGATAAAGGCCCAGAATCGTTCAAGTAATAGTTCTTGGTCTGTCTTTCTCTGGCAGCTGAATATGAGTAACAATTTATTTTGGCCAAAACAATGAATTCCAGGTGAATTTATGTCCTTAATGGGAGATCTGCCACGACAAACAAGCAGGGGTCGTAGCTATACAATTTGGTATGTTCTAGTCAAAAGTGGAATATCTTAAATCAAAAGTTTCAGTAGGCTTAAATGTTCTTTCAAAGCCTCTCTATTAAATCTCCATAATAACGTGACAAGCTAGAATTCATGTCTTCTACTTTATTAAAGAGGGCAACCACTAGGATAAAATAATATTGAGAAATAAAATTTACCTTGGATTAGTTTCATGTAAACATAAAAAATCAACTTCTCAGAACTCAAATGAAAAACATAATGTAGTTAATATTAAATACAATGATTATGCAACTATTACTTTTACAGTTTGTGCTCTTGTGTCCTTGATTTTGGCCCTGTTTTGCTTATGATTAATGAATGACTCACCTTCAGTACTCTCTCATTTATTTCATAGCTCATTATGAATTTGAAAAGGTCAATTTGTTATTTGAAAACAGTAAAACATGCATGCAAGATGAACAATGTTCATAAATGCAAATGACATTCTTTTATAAATAAATTGCTATCACCCAGTATTATATCTCATTTTAATAGTTTATATTTTCTAACTGCTTTTGTTATAATTTTGAAGAGTGTACACAACTTATTCCCATAGATTAACAGGTGAAATTTCTGCATGTGTTTTATATGAACATCAGGAGTGTTTGTGCATTCCCTATACAGCCTCACACACAAATCCTACAATAGCACATGGTGTGTTTAACTGTTCTCTATTTTAACTTGTCAAGGTCCTATGCTATAATTTCCCATGGCTTCTTATTTGTTTTGCTTGGAATTATTTTTCCAGGGTTTGATACTTTACAATGTTATGTTATTATACTGTTAACTTTCAGGTAGGAACAAAACCTAGGCTAGAAAAATCAGTGGAAGTTTTGGGTATATTAAGATCATAATTGTTAAAGCAAAACCACTAACTTATTTATACTAAAAACAAAGTTTCATACCAACAGTTCACAGTACTACTTTTTTTTTTTGTTTTGTTGTTACATCCTTTTTCTGTTTTGATAATTACTTTCAACTACAGAATTTGGTAGTTGCAAAATACTGTCTTGAGCAGAAAAAAACTGGCTTGGGTGACATCAATGCTAAATCCCATTCTGCAGAATGCTCAAAGACATAAACCAAAAAGTCCATCTTTTCTCTCAGTTTACTGGAGGTAAATTCTTAAAACACTTGGGCATCACTGTCAGAAGATGACCATTACCAACTGTAAGAAAACGTAAGTGATAAACTGATAGATTGAGGAGTAGATTATGGTATCTAGAGAAGCTCAGGGTAACTTCATTCATCAGAGTCACTATCATAGCCAGCAAGCTGCCCTGGGTAACTTGGTAGTGGCACAGAAATCTCCTTTTGGAGAGCGTTCACCTCTCCAACTATGCAAAAATAGGGTCTGTGCCGTCTACAGAGCAATGGCCTGTGAGGCTGTTTATGGACTGGGCTACGGTCCAGATTGTATAGACATGCCCAGGCTAACTTTAAACTGGACAGTTTGGTGATTTCTGGCACTGTAGCTGGAGCTGCACATACTTCAGCGTGGGCTAATCCAGTCCCCCCAGAAGACTGTGCGGTTTGCTCTTCTCTCCTCACTTCAGCAGCCTTGTCCACACAAACAAGTGGAGTTTAAAGTTCTGCAACAGAGACTTCACTGTGTAAAGGCATTACCTCTAAAGCCCCAGTGACGGCTGCACCCAGCTCCTTTTGCCCTGTCTTAGTGCAGTGGGATTACGGCTGTGAGGTTTATTCAGGTGAGGTTTATTCAGGTTGGATGCTGAGGCTACATTTGACTGACAGTAGACCAGAGTCCATGGACTTTATAAACAGAAATGTAAAAGTCAACCCCAACCAACTACATACTTCTTCACCCTGTACAATATGCATGGCTGTTTGTGGTGCCAAGTTCAATAGCGTAAAAGTTGTGTCATCACTAAAAATAATATAACTGAGCATGGTTAGTAACTGCAGGCTGACCTTCAGCCTTGGCTTTGCTCAATATTGTAGCTTTATGTTTTCCCCCAATTTGTTCAGAACTCTATGTACCATGGATTATTAATCTATAACTAAACTTTGTCCTTGGTGTTCATCTAGATGACGATATTTGGAACCAATGCAAATCTATTATCTTTGAAGCTTGCAAGCATGTTCATTACAGGCCTTTATTCTTCCTACAATTTCAGTGAAAACTGTACAAGAAAAAAAGTAATTGTTTATTTAGTGTCATTGTTTTAAATCACATCCCACCTACGATGCCCTTTAAGATCAGTGAACAGGCTGTCCTTGAAACTAACAAAATCAAATACCCATCCCAACGCTGTACCCTTACTCCCGCCAAGCTCTATATTAGTTTTCAGTGTTAATCATAGAATGGTTTAGGTTGGAAAGCACCTTGAAGATCATCGAGTTCCAACCTCTCTGCCATGGGCAGGGACACCTCCGACTAGACCAGGTTGCCCAAGGCCACATCCAGCCCGGCCTTGAACACCTCCAGGGATGGGGCCACAACAACCTCTCTGGGCAACTTCTTCCAGTGCCTTACAACCATCGAAGTGAAAAATTTCTTCCTAATGTTTAATCTAAAGCTGCCCTCTTCCAGTTTAAAGCCATTCCCCCTTGTCCTATCACTACATACCCTAGTAAAAAGTCCTTCCCCAGCTCTCCTGTAGGCCTCCTTTAGGTAGTGGAAGGCCACAATAAGATCTCCCCAGAGCCTTCTCTTCTCCAGGCTGAACAGTCCCAACTCTCTCAGCCTCTCCTCACAGGAGAGGTGCTCCAGCCCTCGGATCATCCTTGTGGCTCTCCTCTGGACACGCTCCCGCAGGTCCATGTCCTTCTTATGTTGGGGACTGCAGAGCTGGATGCAGTACTCTAGGTGGGAGTTAATAAAGAAGAGAACCTCTTTACACATGGCAAATGTAAGAAGGTAATAATAAATGGTAAATTTGACATGAGTTAGGAAGGTATGTGAAAAAAAAAAAAGGTGAAAAAAAAACCAACCGAAGTTCCTGAAGCTATAAGAAAAACAGAGTTTGTGATGGACATGGCAGAAATCAGAGAAAACTATACAAAGCAGGTCTGAATATATTACTAAAATGTTTAAGTATCGTCTTTGGTATAGAATGATCAAAACCAAAACATATATGCCTGGGAAGGTTATGGAACAGATTATCCCGAGTGTCATTATGCGACACATGCAGGACAAGCAGGTGATCAGGCACAGTCAGCATGGGTTCATGAAAGGCAGGTCCTGCTTGACAAACCTGATCTCCTTCTATGACAAGGTGACCCACTTACTGGATGAGGGAAAGGCTGTGAATTTTGTTTACTTGGACTTTAGTAAAGACTTCGACATGGTTTCCCACAGCATTCTCATTAAAAAAAAAAAAAAAAGGCTGCTCATGGCTTGGATGGGTGTACTCTTCACTGGGTAAAAAACTGGCTGGACGGCCGTGCCCAGAGAGTGGTGGTGAATGGAGTTAAATCCAGTTGGCAGCTGTTCACAAGTGGTGTTCCACATGGCTCGGTACTGGGGCCGGTTCTCTTTTAATATTTTTATCAATGACCTGGATGAGGGGATCGAGTGCACCCTCAGTAAGTTTGCAGACAACACTAAGTAAGGCAGCAGCGTCAACCTGCTTGAGGGTAGGATAGCTCTACAGAGAGACCTGAACAGGCTGGATCAATGGGCTGAGGTCAATGGCATGAAGTTCAACAAGGCCAAGTGCCAGGTCCTGCACTTGGGTCATAACAACCCCATGCACTGCTACAGGCTTGGGGACGAGTGCCTGGAACGCTGCCTGGTGGAGAAGGAGCTGCTGCTACAGGCTTGGGGACGAGTGGCTGGAAAGCTGCCTGGTGGCGAAGGACCTGGGAGTCGTCCTGTACAGCCGGCTGAAAATGAGCCAGCAGTGTGCCCAGGTGGCCAAGAAAGCCAATGACATCCTGGCCTGTATCAGCAATAGTGTGGTGGGCAGGACTAAGGAAGTCATCATTCCCCTGTACTTGGCACTGGTGAGGCCCCGCCTTGAGTCCTGCGTTCAGTTTTGAGCCCCTCACTACAAGAAAGACAATAGAGGTGCTGGAGAGGGTCCAGAGAAGGGTAACAAAGCTGGTGAGGGGGCTGGAGCACAAATCTCATGAGAAGCGGCTGAGGGCACTGGGGTTGTTCAGCCTGGAGAAAAGGAGGCTGAGGGGAGACCTTATTGTTCTCTATAGCTACCTGAAAGGAGGTTGTAGAGAGGTGGGGTTTGACCTCTTCTTGCTAGTAACAAGCGATAGAACAAGAGGAAATGGCCTCAAGTTACACCAGGGTAGGTTTAGGATATCCATATATTGGGAAATATCCATATATTAGGAAAGAGTCACCATCCCTGGTAGTATTTAAAAAATGGGTAGACGTGGTGCTTAGGGGCATGATTTAGTAGTGGCTTTGGCAGTGTTAGGTTGATGGTTGGACTTGATGATCTTCAAGGTCCCTTCCAATCTAGACACTTCTATGATTCTATACTAAGGAAAACTTACATTATGTAATGATGGTTTACCTCTAAGGATTTAATCTTTAATGTGACTTCCTATTTAAGCAGTGAGAGCATTTAGTCTCCTCACTTAACTAGAATGAGAGTCTACTCCTCAATTCAAATGCTTAGGAGATAACTAAAACCGGTCCGAAATTTAACAGGTATTACTTCCACTACTTGAAGTGCAATGATTTAAAAATATCATTTATTCTTTTTTATTATAAAAATACCAAGAAATATTTTCAGGAACTAACCAGCCTTCATTTTGACTCAAAACAATCTATACAGCTTAACTGGATGTTTACACTAGAATTTGCATAAAGGATTTTAAACCAGAACCTATGGTAACTCATTAGAATAGCCTAGCGTTTCTACACAGAATTTTGAGTTAGCCATTCTTTCATATGCCTATGGAAAGCAAACAGAAGTAGGTAATTTCTGTTGTTTGCAAATCCCAAGAGAATGAAAACAAGTCTCCTCAGACTATCAAGAGCACTACATGGTTTTGCTTTGCTGTTAACATAACAAATATGATTTTCCCAAAGCATTCTTAAAAAAAAATATCTTTCCAACTTATGTTTCCTCTGTAGAAGAAAATGTGTATAAAGCTAGTGAGAAGGGATGATTGTTTTTTTCAAGTGATAAAACCACATAGTAGCAATATGACACTGGATTATTGGGGTATTTCTTCCAAACTGTACTTACTATGGTCCCACAAAACAGATCATAAAGAAAGCAGCATTTAAAAAAAAAAAAAAATCCACTTGTCAGCATCTGGAAACATGAAATGCAAAACAAAGTCCAAAAGGATGCTAACTCCCACCTTGCCTTTCCTTCCTTCCCTCATCTCTGCCATGGACAGTGACTCACGTGTGCAGATACCGTGCCAGAAAGCCTCTATCACTTATGGTCCCTGTTTGGAGCCCTAGGAAAATGCACATCAGCTCTTTTAACACAAACCTCTGAATTTATGAGCTCCTTGAGGGAGATGTATGGCAATATCCTTGCTCCTGTATTTTTTCATTGTTACTGAACAGACTAGATTTCATGCCTGCTTCCTACGTGAGCTGAACACTGCATAGAAACTGACTGTTAGGAAACATATTTTGGTGAATTCCAGAAACCAACAGTGCTTTTATACGTAGGCAGCTGACATAGCTAGTTACACAAGAAGTATCCAAATACATGAATTTAAAGAGAGAGGGGCAGAGGGCAACCACAGTTGCAGAAGCACAATACTCAGAAATCTCAAATGAGTATTTACATTTAGGTTGACATTGTTTAGACAATCAGGCCCGCATCTCTCCCATCTCTACCATAAAATGACATTCACAAGTTGCTTACTCTGAATATAACAATGTAAGTAATGTTTGTCTTCAGGACAGAGTGACCTGTGCTACCTACTCTATCACGCACACATTCACATTGCAGACTACTACTTATTGACACCTACCAGGCACCCATGGTATCATGGCAGCCCAAGCAGAACATGCATTATATAGACTCAGAGGGTAGAAATATCAATATCATAAACACCATAACTGCAAACTGCAAGAAACGATAGAAGGCCAGATTCTGCCCTAAAGTTCTACTGACGCAAATTCACCACTGGTGTGACTTCAGGCCCAACCTCAAAGCGGAATGTGTAAATTACATCTTTGGCACTCTCAACTAACAGACACCGGCAAAACTGGGATCTTAAGCTACTGTTCAGATGACTAGATTCACTTTCATTGCTGTTCGAAGACTGACTTACAAGAGAGGATGCAGAGTACATGAGGTGTTCAAAAAGGAGGTTTTGAGGAAGGCAAAGTACTTGAATGTTTAGCACATTTTATAGATAGGTCTGGAATACAAGATGTGGATGTTGCGAGAGACAAACAATGAGGTGACTGGCAGCAAAGAACTCTGAGCTGGAGCAAACGTGAAGGTAAAACGGAATCGAAATAGTGAACCATCTGCTTTCTAATGAAAACAGCTCCACTTGTCAGCAAGATTCAGAAAAAATGATTTCTTAGTTGGAGTGTATAACCGAGGGAAGTAGCTTTTTTGCTATATGAGGTAATACACTCAAATGATGTATGACTTAGATAATAGTGTGGGTTAATGATCTTCAGCTGGATCAGGGAGTAAAACAAAGTAATTTCATAATACAGAACATGATGGATTAAATCATGTTAATACTGGGTATATACATTAAAGAAAATTATCTTTCTGGCATACTAAATGGCAAAATAAAAAGCACTTTTAGTAAGTTATATGATTAATTAGTCTACCCTTTTATTTATGTACCATGATAAAGTAAAATGTACTTCTTCTGGTTACCTCCCAGGCAATTATTCTAAAAGTTATATTGAATACACCAGCTTCATTGTATTGCACCAGTCCATCAGGAACTGCAAAGTAGGTCCTTGTCTTTGTTTTAAGACAGGGGTTTTCTTTTTTCTCTCCCTTTCCTGTTCTCCTTGCTAGAGGTTATTGGTTTTTTGTTTTGTATGTTTTTTTAACTCACAGAAAAATGAATTTGAACACAATACGTTGATATATTGAAATAATGTAAAAGATGTAAACAATGGAAAGATGTAATTCAGGCAAATATATAAATATGAGAATGCAGATGCTCCAAAGTCCATCCAAATTCTGAGCTTTTTAGTTTCCTGCCTTCATGGCTTACTGTGTATTTTGCAAATTTCCACGAGATTTCCAAAAGTTCAATCACATCCAGAATATTTTAGAAAGAAGCTGGAAATGGATTTTCAAAGGACATTTCAAATTAAAGTAAAAATCTCAAATTTCAGAAATAATGGTACCTACAGAGGAAGGAGTATTATTTTTGAGAACTATGTCTCTTCCAGTCTCATTTTACATTCTTTTCAGAAATTATGCCAATGATGTAAGACACAGAAGTTTCCTTTAGTACCAAATTTACCTGAAAGGAAGAAAAGCTATTGTTAGTACTCCTCCTCAAGCTAGATTGCCTTAGACAGATGGACTGGACAACGGGGAAAATCTGGAAGACCAGACCTGGACAGTTTTCTAATGCTAAATTCAGAATTCAGGTGGGAAGTGTCTTTGACAGAGAGAAACGTGTTTCCACAAGGGGCCCAGCACTTACATGAACTTATTCTGTTCCACAGACTTACACAGGAAAGTGAGTTCTGATTCTAAAACACTAGGCTGAAGGAAATTACTTTTAAAAAGAACCAGCTAAGAACAACTACTTTTTTTTTGTTTGCTTGTTTTAACTAGTGCCAGTCATTTGTCTACTAGAGCAACCGCTTTGAATCTCTTAATGAAATATTCCCAATGTTCTAATTCTGGATTGTCTCACAGAGTCCACCTGCTGATACAGAGGCAGTATTTGCTGACTAATCTTTTGTTTGCAACATCACTAATGCTTTCTTCTGAATCTGGGGTTTTTTTTTGGTCCACTGCAATGCGAAATCTGTCTTTACTGGGAACTAATTAAATCATGGTAAATATACATGCATATATTTTCAGTATTTATTCCATCTGTGTATTTTGTGTTTATGTGCTAGCAAAGAAAATGCTCTGTCATCAAGCTCTACTAAGGCACTTTCTATAGCACCGTATTTTAGTGTGTGTGACTGCAGTGTGTTCTTTTCTCCTCTAGTGCTGTCTTATGTTTAATTCTCATCACCATTCAAGGTGCACTGTGCAGTTTGCAGGTCTCTCAAATTGCTGTTTACTGTGGGAAAAGGCAGATGAATTTTCCTCTTGTCAAAGGCTTCTTGCTAATATCACCCTTCTCTATAATCAACACTCCCAACAACTATTATGTAGATCTTTTCAAAATGTTCCTTCTTATTCTAAAGAGGATCATAAAGGTATTAACCAAGACGACTTTTGCATGCTACTTAGCAGTATCACATCAGTACTGCTTTTTGAAGGTAGCAGAACTTATGATAAATATTTGCTTGATTTCACCAATTTATTCCAATAAAGCCTATATCTGTTAATGGTTGTTTATATTGTATATTTCTAAGCAGCTTTTCAGCCTAGAAATACTGGATAGATACTGCCTAGAAATTCCAAATAGATACTTAAGTTCATAAATAGAAAGAACCTGACCACATATTTACAACTGGTAAATAAACTTTAAAACAGATTTTTTTAAGGCATGTGAATTATTAGGTGCTGGTGAGATTGCTGTGAGAATATAGAAAATGGGTGAAATATATCACAGAAAAACAGTGTATAAGCACAGCTTCTTAAAAGTGTTGGTCTAAAACAACATTCAATTATTGCTACATTTTAAACTTTGTAGGATATAACACCATATAGAAGTGTGACTTTAAAATTAGTGTTTGCAAGTGCCTATAATGTGGGTGAGGGATTTTAGCAAACAGCAGGTTTTAAACCAAAATTACATTAATTTATTTACTGCAATAAAATTATGTATGTTAGTTATTTTTCAAACTGATTTTTTACACAAAAGAACAGCTTTTATATTACAAAAAAAAAAAAAATCTGAGAGAAGTGTTGGTGCTCTTGTACTCCATTACTGTTGGCAAGACTCAACTAGAAATGCAAGATATGTATAAAGAGTAATTTTGTCTCATTAAATGACAACACTAGTGGTTCCTCTTCATCTCCTTAATTCATTTCTTATAGTTTTTCTTGTCACATCCACTTGTTTTATGGCTTACTAACTTGCAAGTTATTGTCGTAATTTATGGTCAAAATTGAGTGGTAGCAAATCACAGAATATTTTCATTGATTACCCTAAATTGTCTAATCTCCTGTATGTTTTTAGGACTTGATTGGGTGGTATTTACTGATTGCCTTCATCTAATTTAAAAATCAATCAATAGCAACAATGAGAGGTGGTGGATAAATCGAGTCTAATGCAGCATAACTGCAGCAAATATCCATCAAAGGCTCATTCTCAATCAAATTTGTGCGAAGTTTTAATACATAAACCAAAATGTCTAAAAGCCTTACTTCTAGAGCACATCATTTTAGAATTGTGCTCTGCAATGTGACATCTTATTGTTCTTACGCTGTCTATTTAGGGTGGTTTTCCACTGCTAAAATGAACATATTTCACTAGAATAAAACTGTAGCAAACAAGAAGAAAATGTCACCAGCTTTGGTTTAAAGACACTTTGTTCCATGTTCCCCAATATTATCTGTATATTATAATGGAAATTAACATAACATCAGCTTTTCATATAAACTGTGTGCACTTCCCCTCATATAAACATTCTAATAGGTGTCTTGGTGGGAAATATGTTTTCTATGTTGAGAAATCAATTCATTAAAGTTGCTACTTACATTGCTTTTTTTTTAAAGCATCATTTATTTCCTGAAGTTTTGGATAGCAAATAGGAAAGAAACAGTCTGGAGGGCAGTATTCTAATTTCTTGACAGTATCAGGGCAAAGACACCTCATGCAGCAAAGAAGGACAGAGAGTAAATACAAACCTTCCTTTCTTTTCCAAGTGATGGCAGTACAAATGTAAAATGCTTCTTTCCGATTTGTCATTAGAAAACATGACACAAAAAACCACTTTATTTTTGAACTAGGTGTGGGCCTCCAGTTTACATTAATTCAACGTAAGTTTTCTGTAGGCACACAGAGGTAAAAAGTTACATAAGTTGATGTCAGAATTATGCAGTCGTTTACAGCCGGACGAGGAGCTAGTTCAATAGCCTGGAAAAACAAGTCAAAACTGGTCTCTATTCTTGAAAGAATTTTAATTCATACTCAGAAACAGGTATTTAGTATAAGAATTTACTCAGTAGATATTCAATGTAGATAGCTACATTGAATTCAGCTTTTATTTCTTGACTGCATAGGACATATGATGCTATATACTTCTTGGGCAATAGGAGGTTCTGTCTTGTGCCTCCAGGTATTAATACATGACCAATGAAGGAGAGAAACTTGGGGGTTTGGGACTTTTCTGCAATTTCAGTTATTTGATTTCAATTTGAGTCAAGGGTGCTTATTAGTAGATAGACATTCTTTTTTACTGTATTTAAATTCAAGCATATAAGATAAGGAGTACAGCCAGGAACAAACTCTGAAGCATTATATAAGAAGACAGAACTGAATTTCACCAAAGATGTCCATTAAGCAGAACTTTGAAAGAGAAAGCACATATCCTTTCCTAAATATTGAAAAAGGACAAGGGTTCTCAGTTAACCAGAACCCACACACTGAAGTCGCACACATCAAGACCTGGAAATTCTTTGCTTTGTGTTAACTTTACAGCTGACCACCCTCTGAAACAGGTATCAACATCCATCATTCTCAATTTTTGCATAATATGGATGAAAAAACAGAGAGAAGCTTTATCATCACGCTATCATATTTTCTTTCAAGTGTTAAATGTTTCTCACATTTGTAAGGATTGTTCTTATTAATGTTATTTTCATTCCCTTCCACAATTTGGATTTTGTCTGGGATTAGAACAAGAATGGGATAGGGCTAAAGGGGCTTTCCTCTTTAGGAAAGAGGAAGCAGAGTTCTGCTACACTTTCTAACCAAAAGTAGGAAGGGTAAGGCATCTTATGAAGTGGTTTTTCCTCTTGAGAAAACAAGGTCCACGAGCTTTGGATGGTTCTGAATTCAATCAGATGAACTTGTCTAGATGGCACTCAGCTAAAGAAAGTACAAATTATATGTCTACAATCCACCACTACTACAAACGAAACTGAAGATATGTACCAGATAGGGCAAACACCACCACTCTGCAAAATAATTCTTCTGTTCCAATCAATTTCAAAGTACCCTTTGCTGCTAAACACTCTTGAAAAATCTCTGTCCCAAGCAACAGATCACAGCACATATTACAAATATAAAAGACAACCACCAAAGAGAACCCTACCAGCAGTCTGCTGTTCATTAAAATTCTGACATTCTGAGATATCTTCTTGCCAGGGGCCCTCTTACAATGACATCTGTACACTTGTCATTACATCGCAGTTCACATTACTTACATAAACATGCCACAGGGAAACCATGACTGATATAATTTTTGTAAGATTGAAAGGTAGCCATTGTGATCATTAAAACAAACCTGAGAGAGCCTTCCTGATGATGGAATAGATTCAGTTACTTCTTCCTTCTTTGTGGGTCATTAGTTAAAAAGGGGAAGGTGGGGGAGGAGGGAGAGGAAGGCCATATACTGCAGGTGTTTTATCCTTTGTAAGGAGACTGCACTGAGACAAATGATTCTAGCTGGCATTTTGTACACACCGGAGATTGCTTATCGATCCAGATCAGAATATTCAGGCTGGCCCCGGGGAAAAGGCAGAGTATTTTCTGAGGGAGTTAATAACCTGGCAGCTGAGCTGTCTTGTCCAATTCACTGAACCTAGGGCTCTAATCAGGCCAGAGTTTCTTATTTTGAGAAATCTTGCCATATGTGTCTGCTAGCTGCCTTCCACTCTATTGGACCAGTGACAGTGATTGAAATGACAGCCTATAGATGGAGCCTAATCAAATTGTTTATTATCAGCCTAAATCAATATGTATAGATTGTTGAAACATCACTGTCATGCCATGGAAAAGTCATACTAATACTACACGCTCCAGGTGTAATTCCAAAATGTATTTTTCCATCCTAAATTACATCTGAATTTAACAGAGTAAAAGAAATTATAGTGGTGTATGAGACAGTGAAAAATATACATGTTTATGCATTTCAATAAAATAGTATTAAGGATTAGTGTTAACAGGTCATATTGTACACCACTTACATATGTTAGCATGTTCGCTGTACAGAATAGAGGCAACAGAGCTGCAGGAAAGGAAAAAGGGATTGAAAAGAGAAGTGCTTCGCCTTTTGTATAGAAAGGGAAAAACCTCAGAGATCTGTGTAAGCACGTTCTGCAGCATGAATCAAATTTCAACACACCTAAATGTCAAGTTTTGAGGCATCCAGACTACAGAGATAAAACATACAGTAATGTGAATCCCTTTGGTACTACACAAATATTCCTCCCAAAAGCCTTCCAAAGAACTTGGACTAGGAAGCCCAATGATTTGATAGGGAGGCTAGTAGGGCAAACAACTTGCAGTCTGAATTTAGAAAACATCACAAGCATCTAAAATTTAACCCAAGATTTGGTTTCATAAAAAAAAAAGCTGTATCTTCTGAAGACTCTTGGACAATCTTTTTCCACAGAAAAGTTATAAATACATTATATGGAGAAAAGTAAAAAATATTTAGTAATATTCAGTAAAGCAGATTATACAGGCTTAATTAACTTCCCAAGCAGAATCATTTAAGCACAAAAAAAATGAGATGACGAAGGGATATTCCTGAGAGTATGGCACTGAATGGAAATCTCTCAGAGTTGAGAGAGGACCCATAATCTTTTTAGCTCTGTGAAGCTCACCTGAGCAGTACACATGTAAAATTCTTCTCTAACGTAATTGACCTGAAATGTATAATCACTGGAGTGCTTGTGGCCCAAAAAGAGTCAAGTGTGTAGTTTGTAACTTTTGAAGTAGGTCTACTGGCAGAATTTTGCACTACCTAATATGTCCTGTGGAATAATTTATTGCCTTGCTCTTCAGAAAAGAATTTCAAAACTATTTGAAAGTACTCTGGCAAAGTAAAGGGGCCATAACCTTAGAGTAAATTATACTTTTGGACTGAAGAGTGGTGTAAAGTAACCTTCAGGTTAATTAATCTTTGCAATGCAATACACTCCTGTTTGAATATCATTTACGTTGTGTGTGATTATTGCGTCAAGTCAAACATATAACAACTTTTAGCATTACGGCATATGTGTTAATATAAATAATACTGCCTTGTAGGTTTGTACTGATTTAAAGAGGTATGTTTTTTCCTTGGATAAAATGTACTTTTCTTACTGCGCACATTCAAAACTCTCCGAACAGCAATTATCTTTGGCTCACTGATTCTAGGAATTTTCCAATTACATTAAAAATAAGAATTTCTTCATTGCCATTTTAAGAAATGAAGGTACTCATTCAGCATAAAACTTTAGCATATAAATCTCTCTAAGTATATGCTTAAGGTCCTCCTGAGTCAGCAAAGAGGTTAAACAGATGCACATCCTTACGTTCTACTCGATTTCAGTGGTACTTTCCTTTGTCTAAAGTTTTGACCGTATTTGCGGCATTCTCATGGCTAAGCATACAATATGAATGCAGGTGGCTGAGTTTGGCCTACAGCTGGCACAAAACCAAAATTTAACATTACTTTCAAAGTGTTTTGACTAAAATCCAGCAAAGCACTTAAGTTTACACACAGTGCTGATTTAACTGTCTCAGTTTATAGTTACACTGGTGCAATTTCCTAGCATGGACTCAGTTCTGCTAGTATTTATGTTGGCATAACATAGCAAGACACTTTTAAAGAAATGAATGCCACTGAATGTCATGGAAGGATAGGGCAAACCTGCAAGAGATAATAACAAAACTGAATAAACTGAAAATCCTATAGCTGGAGGGGCATAAGAAATGGAAAATACTAAATGGAAATATTCTTTCAGCTTTCTTCAAATGCACAATAAAGAATTCTGCAATTTTAAAGTCACGTATTCTCTCCCCCAAGGGTCTGCCCTGTTCCCTAAAGATGAAACACCCGCCTGGTGATGAATTTCATTTACACACTAAGAACAGTATCCCTAGGTCCTCTGTCCTCTTTGACATGGAAGTTAGAAATGCTTCAGTGAATCAAGCTAGAAAAATTTCATGATTTTCAACACGGTGGTTCAGCCATTGTAGTTGAAGACTATTTTTAAAGTTAAAGATGATTTTGGCCTTAATTTATGCATGTAGTTTTGTGCTTGAGACATACCTCTGTATCAAATGCTGTGGAAACAAATTCACTGCTGATCATGAAATACACCAACACTCAACCGCAAAACTTCTGGTCTGTTCCAATAATATTTGACAAGCACATTTGGCCTGTATTTCTCAAATATTGTTACTGAGAGATTTTTATTACTCTGTGTGACTGTTGAAATGGTTGTCTTAGCTTTTGCACCTTGAAGTCATTTATTACAATATTTGAAACTCTTTGTCGATCCTTTAAAACATTCAACAGACCAATGGTAGCATTTCTCAGCACACTTTTGCTGATGTGTCTATTCATGCATGATTTTGTTTCACAAATAGTAGCTCCTTCCAGAAACCGTGGATGAAATGCCTAGATTACACCTTGTATACTGTAAGACCCATTGAGCCGGATATGCTCTCATTGTTGGGTTGAAACACGGAAATCTATTTTAGGTTCTGTATGGCATGCAGCAAAATCCCTGTTACAGACTTCTGACTCTGCCGAGAATACATTATTTTTGTATCATTTTTTTGCTTTTTGTTAAATCTTAATGAAGCCAAATAAGAGAACAGAATGCACTATTTTTTTTCCTTTTCAAAGGATCTTCAAGGGAAGAGTTTGACCACAAAGAAAGGTGATAAAAATGAAGAAAGAATAATGACCTTATTACACGCTATTTACAATGCACAAGTGGTCAACAGTGTCACTGTTATCCGGCTTTCCAATACTTGTGTCTCAGTTATGGATATCACGTACTAATGGGAAATACGCCTAATAGTCTAGTGCTACCTTGGGAAAGAACTGTGTCTAAGGCCCTCCTATGAAACTAGTAAAATTCTTATTTATACCACACGTAGTGCTTCAGTTATTCCATTTCTCTAGGTCCATTCATTTTCTTTTTGGTTACTTCTGTTATGGGCTGATTTGCATTGTCTTTGCACTAAATGGGATGTAAAACTAAGTGCTATTGATACAAGTTCTACAGGTTTATTTGTTGCTTTGTTTCACCTTGTTTTGTAAGAACAGCAAACATATTAAGAGAAGATGCACAGCATACTAAATTCTCATCCCCTTGAAAGAACATAATGGTTCCAAATTAATTTTTTCAAAATGCACAAAATCACAGTATTAAGAGTCACCAGTACAAACCTTATCCTGTCCCCTTCCTCATAAACATTCCAACTGTCAGACAGGTGCTATCATTCGTTAAGTGCATCACTATCCATCAGTTTATGGACATACTAAATGACTGAACATTTAACCCTTAAATACTTATTTTCTAACGGTACTTGAAAGTACAAAATAAAAATATTCTATTTAGTATTTTCAGTGATCTTTACTATGCTTTAAGAAATTGCTATAATTTTCTATACAAAATAATACTGCCGAAATTAAGAATAGAAAAAGTTTAGCCTCTACCAATCCACTGTCAGTTTTCATATATACCATAAAGAATTTAACAACTTCCCTTTTTGTCATATGAACCATACAGCCAGTGACTCTAAGGTTAAACAGATTTCTCCACTACCAACAAGTGAAGCCCTATGTTGAACTGCTTCTGGTTATTTTCAGTTGCATTGTGATGTTGCTAACTAAATCCAGTAATGTCACAACAAAGCCTTACTTGTGTTCAGGCTCAGAAACTTTGCAACCTAAACATCAGAACTAAAAAAATTACTATTCCAGTAAGAAGGGAAAATACAGTATAATATAGCCCCACGCCCCACAAAACCTCTACACATAGTACTGTATCACTCAGATGCACAAATAATTGATGTACTGGACAGATCAGGCCTGCAAATAGGTTTGCCTTCCAAACTGTGCTTCAAACCTTATTACATTTAATAGTTCCGTACCAAAATGCCAAGTCCCTCAACAAAAATTCTGGCCAGATTTATGTACTTCAAAAAAACAGTTCTGAAACAGAGAAACATGGAAGAGTGCAATATTAGAAAGTTCTAAGTTCAAACTACACTTCAGCAGCATAAAGGGGGATTAATCAAGAACTGTGATGGTGAACTTGTAGAAGAAAGCGTTTAAGAAGTGATAGCCAGTCGAACAGCGCTGTGTCATGCTGCTAGGATTAATTGCAGCACCTTGTCTCCATCACCTGCAAAAACACTTGCTGTGCTGTTTGCAGATGGTACTGGCAACCATTCTTCTGCATATCCTGCATTCCCACTCTTTGTGTAGAGATACGTATAGCAGAGATGACATGTCATCTCCTTGACAATCCAGATATACTTCTGGACACCTAATCCTATATTGCTTTAACACAAGATAGAGTAGCAGTGATCATGCTGATCTAACATGTTAAGATAGATCAGTAGAAGTGCAAATCAGTCCTAAATTAGTATCAGTATGCTTTTATTTTGTACCAGAAGGAGGTGGGTACAAATTTAAAATTACACAAAAAAAAAAAAAAAGAAAGAAAAAGAGAGACTTCTGAAATACTTAGTGAAGCTTACCTTGATAAATACTAAGGAGAAATCTAGACATTTTGTCTGCAGAGAGAAAATTGTCTAAATTGTCTGGAAAAAATCATTGACCCAGTCAGATTGTGTGAAGCTTGCGATCAAATACAGTCCCGGGCTCTCCTGCCTTATGCACTTGTGCATCTTGCTCAGAACACGTAACCCAATTCAAAAAACCACTATTTTATAAACACTACAACAGAATGGTGTTTGCACAGGCACGTGTGAGTTGCTCTTCTTTAGGTGTCTTTGAAACATTACATTCAAGGTTTGTTAGTTGTAAATTTACAGACACCACATGCAAAGAATTTTAAGGTTTCGTTATTCGATTATTTTACATAGACCAATGAGTACATCAATGCTACAAGAATACAAATTAATCAAACAAGAAAAAGTAAAGTAATTAAAGCTGAGCAGTGAAACTGCTGAATTCACAGGTAGAGAAGACTTCTGCAATGCATATTCAAGAGCCTGAGTAATTAGGTGTAGCTGTAGAAAGATTGTTAATGTGTCCTTTATTGTATATCTATGAAATCTACTTCACTGAGAAATCAAGTGCATTGTTTTTGTGGCTCACTTTGGACAACGAGAAAAAATTAGGGAGGAAAAATGGTCCTGTGATTTAGAGCATGGAACAGGACATAGGAAGCCTATTGAATCTTATAACTTCCTACGTAGCTCTAGGCAAATGACTTTATTTTCCATCTGTAAAGTAGTTTGATAATCCTCTGTGTGCTTACGTGGGCTAGAGGGACATACATATTAAGAATGCTCAGATGGAGAGCATAGAAATGAGTAATAGCATCATTCCATTTATACAAACTACAGAACTCGCCACACCACAAGTGTTCGATAGAATCAAAGCTAGCACATACCTTGATCTCTGTCTCTAGTATTGTAAATATGCGTGTTTGCAAAACTCTTGCATATGCTTCCTTGCCATTATTGGGCAGAAACTTGTATTTCTAGTCAGTAGAAATACTCAGACGGTCTCATCTGTGGAAGCCCAACTAAGCTGGTACTCAGTTCTGCACAGTGCTGAGTATTGTCAGTGTTGGTTCTGTGTGAGAGGATCTGAATTTCTGCAGTACCTCTGAACATGAAGCAAAGGTCAAGTTTAACCTTGTGAAGGCAGTACATCCTCCAGACAGTGTTTCAGATCATCTAGTTCAAGCCTCTATTCTGAATTGTTTCTGCAACCTTCTTATTTGCTCCTTTTCTGTGTTGACTATAGCAAAGCCAGGATCACTAAGCATAAATTACTCTTTTTGGATACTCCCAGGTCACTTCCAAAAGTTGGCATCTAAATTCATACTAGCATAACTTCCAAGGTGGAGAGATGAAACTAATAAATTAATCTGATGAAACTGTATTCCCTAAGTCATGATAGCTTGTTTTTTTTAAAATCCAGATTCCAGTTTGTGTTTGGCAGCACATAATTTCTGGATGAGCCCATATAATTCCAAATAAATAATTTTAGTATTCAGGGTGTTACTCCTGTGAGTAGGACTTAATGACCCCACAGCAATCCTCAGATGAGTAGTACATAATTACAGTATGTATTTGCAACTCTTTGGCAGGATCTAGGTGCCAAATAAGTAAATATTTTAAATAAAAGTCTGTTTCAACTGTTTATCCTAAGGTAGCACTGCAATTAGTAATGATCTTCACTTACTGCATTCTGACCAAATATGAGTCTAGGTCAGTCCACCTTTGGAATAAACATGCTAAGTGATACAGAGCAGACAAATAGCAGTGGATCATTGTGATAACACCGAAGTGAGAGAATATCGTGAAGATTTTATACAGCTTCATTTTGCAAATTCTTTCAGATTTTTACATTTTCTTATTTTAAGGTGATGAGGACAAATCTATAGAGACTGATATGTATAGTAGTTGAACCGTGTCGACTAATTTTTGTTGGAATTCTTTGGAACAGGCACAGGCAATGGTAATGTCAACAATATGAGATTATCTCTAACATTGAGCATATAAGGAAGTCTGTGTAATAACTTTATCCTGCGAATCCAAATAACATAAAAAAACATGAAAAAGCCACCTTGTCTGCCTTGATAATAGTGTAATAAATTACTAGTCTGGCATAACAACAGAATGGAGGAAAAGAGTACAGAATCAGCTTGAATCAAAACATTGATGAGGGAACCTATTTAAAGTGATTTAATTCGTTATGTCTCTGAAAATATTTAGAGCTCCCCTCCCTCAGGCTTTGTTTCCCTTCCATCATTGCAATTTTTTTCAGGTAGAGATGCAGTCATCTCTGCTCTCACTCTGACCTGATCCTTAAAACTTGAAGTTTTACAAATATTTTGCTCAATAAAGCAGAGTGATCAAAGCTGCTTACTCTATCTAAAACATTCATTCTATCAGTGTTTTATAATGAAAAGTTATATAACATCCTTACCTGAACGTATGTGGATTTGACTGGAACTTTCTCTCAGACCTTCTAAGGTGTCATTGTGTGGATGGAAGATCAGTTCTACATTTATCCTCTTGATTCTCTGAAACTGCCAGTAAGCCTGTGAAACAGGGAGCATGCCACATAATTAGAAAACTATCCACTGCCAACTATCTTTTACCCTATGCCTTTTCTAAAAGGAATAAAACGTATGCCATGCTGACAGTACTTCAGACAGCTAATACAACAAGCTCTCAGGAGTTTTAAGCAGTCTTCAACTCAAATAACAAACACTAGATAGTTTATATGTTAGCTAAAGCTAAGCTCTTTAAGGAGCACATAACCTTTGAGTACTTAGTATACAGCACTAACAGTGAAAATTGTAGTAGAACAGTTGTTTCTTAGGCTAAAGTCTTTTCTCTTTAGGCTGAAGCCCAGCCAGGTTCCAATCTCATAAACTAGGGCTTCAGCCATCATAGAAAGTTTTATTTCTGTAACAAGCATATTAACAAGAGGAGACTTTTGCCTCCAGGATCTCATTGTTAGATTACTCTTTATATTAGATTGTCACAGAAAAGACTTTTTACAAAGTAAAAGATCTGAAAGATAATATCACCAGAAATGATAGTTAGTGACTGATAGGAATCCAGGAGAAAGTCCACAGGATATCATTTAGGAAAAAAGGTAGCAATAGTTTGTAAAAGACTCTTCAATGTGAAAAGAGGAAAAAGAGAATTCTCCTTATGAAAACCAAACAGTGGAAAACTCTTTAAGGGCTCGCAGTTCAAGGGATCTTTTTCTGCTTGAGATACTCAGATCATTAAGTATTGCTTCCATAACTGTTTGAGGAATTCCAGTGTTACACAGGTGTTACACAGTTCAACACACTGTGAGAAAGTTACTTTGATGACTTTATCTTTCAGATAGCTAAGTCACTGAGGCCCATATACTCCCAAGTGCTGCTCTGGAGGGTGCAGTGCAGCACACTGAGAACCACTGGAGATAAAACTGAAAAGTGCATCCTTTTCCAGTCCCTGGTCATAGCCCTGTTGCAGCTGGTGAGGCAGTGCTGGGACTGCTGTCAGATTTTCTGAAAATGGTGTCAGGAAATGAAGGTATTGTTTCCATCTCAAACACAATTCCAGAATTAGACAATGAAACTTATACTGCTGTCAATAAAATTTTGGCCAAAGGTCAGAAAAACGTCTGGTGAGAACATTATAAAAGAAACTGAAAATAAGTCTCCAGGTAAGAAGGAAAAATCCTATTTCTAGCCAAGGATTATGTGTAGAAAACACATCATGGAGTTGTGCCTCAGCTAGTACTATATGAACTGTGACAGACTATCTTGTAGTACATTCGTGCATGTGTTTTCCAGTTGCATCATCACGGAAGTATTCACTGTTTCTACAAACAGATGATTGCATACATTGTATCAGAGACTCCAGGCAAATTATTCAGTACGTTTCTAACAAGCTGTCAATAGCTGCAGATTCAAAAAGCTGAATTACTCCATAAAAAAATATTTGCTGTTGGATTCACCTTACCATCCTCTGTTTATTTACAGTGATGCAAGGTTTACCTTGATCAGGTAAACTAAAAACAGTTACCTGCTTTCTACTAGAATTGTTAACACATCTCAGAAAGTACCAAAATCACATCAGTTTTCTAACAATGTTCAGACCCATGGCAGTTAACTCATCCTCTAATACAGTGCCTTCCCTTAACACACCAGGCTATAGTAGCTCAACTATAGAGCTTGAATTTGTTCTGAGAAATGTTGCTTTCCAACTCTTATCATCTTCACTGTTGATGCCAAGCTGCACAGCTTGGCAGGTCACATCCTACGTCTATGACAAACGTAGGAACTGGTCTGTCTCCTGTCCCTGACACTGTGTAGTGCTCATATTCTGTGCTTCCAGTCTGGAAGCCACTAGAGTTCTGTTATGTTCTTGTGTTTCTTTCCTGAGCTGTTGTCTGATGTTCCTACTTAAAAGTGTCTGGTATTATTTTCAGAGGCCCTGGCATGCTTTTTACTGGAAATCAAATTTTGCAGAACCCAAAAGTTTCTGAACCTTTATCTTTTTTGATGCTTGCTAACTAAATAGGGAGGGCTATTATGGACTACATGTCCCATGTCCCAATGAGAAAACTAATTTCACTCTGTTCTTAGAAATGCGTAACTACTAGGGGGAGAATAACGTCAAAAGAGACTGTGAACTGTATGATTCTGAAAGGGAGATGAGAAAAAAGACTCACAAAAATAAAAAAGAAAAAAAATCCTTCCATCTAGCACTAACTTATTCAAGGAAAACAATAATGCACATTCTTAACCAGACTTTATGACACAGATTTACTTTGTAGTATTTGACTATACACATAGTCACACCATGTTTCTTAAAAATAAACAAGCAAAAAGTAAAAAATAAAACTGCCAAAGGAAGATTATTTATGTTCAAACTGTACTGGAGAAATTACTCAAGGGCAATTCATGCATGTGAAAATATGATTTCTAACACTGCCAAGGTTGATAAGACCTTAGGGAGTAAATGTTA
Source organism: Charadrius vociferus (assembly GCF_000708025.1). NCBI lineage: Eukaryota > Metazoa > Chordata > Aves > Charadriiformes > Charadriidae > Charadrius > Charadrius vociferus. The sequence continues at coordinate 1,860,462 of NW_009648337.1, read as the reverse complement.
ACCATACAAATCAAAGATGCCTAGAGGCGGTTTTGAAGATGAGTGGCAAGGCTTTAATAGTTTTTAAAAGCCTGTTAATAATTGAAATGAATAAGCAATGATACAAGAAGAGCAAATAACTTGTTTACAAAAGGAAGAAACCACTGTTAGGTGACTTTCTCTCCATGGATTGGATTCCCCAAGCCCAAAAATCATATGCTTCTCTCCTACATTTATTTTCCCACAATTTCTGACATTATACCCACTTAAATCAGAGAAAGCAGCCTGTTTAAGCAGAGTTCAGATGGTCTACAAGGTTTTTGCTTGATTGCCTGAGCCTACCCTGCTATTTGCCCCATGGTAAGATCCCATCCCACACTTGCAGTAGTATATTCACAGAAGTAAGTATCTGATTCTTTCTCCAACCTGAGAAATTAATATAGACACCACCAGTCTGAATGAATCCCAGCTGCCAAATTAGTTTGGTTTTAAAATTTTAATAAAAAGACAACTTCAGTGACTAAAGTACTTTTATAGGAATGTTTCACCTTTCCCCAAGATGTCTAAACAAGAAATTAATCTTATCAGAAAAGGCATACTGGATACTGATTAATATTTTTTTTTTGTTAACCATTTTCCTGTGGTAGATGAACAAAAAGCAAATGGCTTTTTTTTTTCCCCTTCAATAATTGAAAATTGAACTTTTTTTCATTTTATGCCCAGACCCTTGAACTAAGAGGATATTTTTGACTAGTTGGCTCCAGACACTCCTTTGGCTGCCACTGTTGTAATATCTAAACATCTCTTAAGTTTCAGGTTGTCTTTTCAAAACATTGGGTAGGTTAGAACATACACATTTCCCACACAGCTCAGATATCTGGTATACACATCTAGTCAAAGATATCTGAAATCAAAGTGATTTTTAAAACAACTGTTTGAAGCAAGTCAGTTTGAGTTATTTAAAAAGGCATGAATTACTAACAGGATGATTTTGTTTCTGAGTCAGACCCTCCAAAACCTAAACAAAGATGAATTCAGAATAGAGCTGGCAATTAGAACTAACTGTGTATTTATTCGCTTCTATTAATAATTAACAGTAGGTTTTTGAATGTTCCTGTATTGTGCTATTATCTCACATTTTAGAAAATACAAACCATGATAACATCCTGATTTTATTGTTGAGAGATTCAAAGCATTTTTTATGTTGCTTCTGTGTAGGTAAACTGTTAAGTTGCCACAAACTCTTCGATTTCTCATGCTCCTATTAAAAATCCCCATGGCTCTTCCAGTCTACCCCTCTTCTTGTTTGTTGCTTTTTAATAGCTCTGCCATCTTAGTATCAGAAAAAAAGAGGGTGACTAGATATGCAGATTCCTCTGATTTAGGGATAGGGTAATTAATCCAGCATATTCAGCACCTCAGCACGAGGAAGCAGAAAGTCAGAATAATGAGAAAATGAGGATGCTGTGGAGAACAAATGAAAGTAGATACTTATGGATGAGTTGAATACAGGGGGAAGACTATTCTGAGGTCACGCGGCCAGTTCAAATCTGTTGGAAAAGGGTACAGGATGAAAAGAAGGAAATGAAAGAGAGGAGCCATCATCCAAACTGCTGTGTTCTACTTCACACAGTTACGACTCCAGGCAGAAATTGAGCAGATGATTGTGGAGTGTGTATATCCAAGAGGTGGGAGGGCAAGTCTCATTATTAATCTTGATGCCAGAGACACTTGTGTTAGTGCATGAATGCTTCTTGTCTTTTTGGCCTTTTAATCTTTCTCTGTTTTCATTCGTTTCCTCTATTCCTTGGTCTCAGGGCCACTCTGGAGTCAGAAATTAGAAAATTTGATTCAAATTTCCAAAAGGGTGAAAGAATATTTGATGACACATATGTATAATTTAATCAGCAAGGGTGGTAGTCATCAAAAAGTAAGCGCCTTAGCTCCCTACTTTTTTTTTTCCTACATAGATGTGCACTGACTCCTAACTCCTATATGACAACGCATTGAACTTAATGAAGAGGAGCTTTTCATAGTCCTCTTGCTCTGGAGAGTGTAAGAGTGCTGGGTAAACTGCATGGAAAATATAGCTGGGAAATACAGTAAGACCCCATTACACTTATTACAGTCAGTGTTTATCCTGGCAAATACCTCACTGAAGAACATATGGAAAGCCCAGGGTCACACTTGTACAAGACTTCTTGGAAGTCTTAAAACTGGATCTGTATGCGGTTGATTCCTTACGTAAAATTTCTCCCTCCTTCCTTTTCTCACTGCAGAGAAGGAAGAGAAGCTAAAACAAAGGTCCTCTTCCTTGAGATGAGTTGGTAAAGTTTAAATATTATTTGCATGAGGTTTCCAGTGAAATTTGCAGAGAACAAAGGGCTGTATGGGTCAAGACAAACCAGAAGCGCTACAAGTGGAGGAGGACTGTGTGTGTTGGCTGAGTTTGGGAATCAGTTGAAGCCAGACTACAGAGCCAACAGCAGCTGTTTCTAAATGCAAGTAATTTGTTACAGACTTGAACTGGAGAAGCCAACTATATAGTATTGTGGAACTGAAAACCAAAAAATAGAGTATTTCTAGTTAGGAGACCTGTAGCTGGTAAGCTGAAACCACTATTTCTGTTTGCATTCCATCTTCTAGCTTGGTCACGGCACTCTTGTATCCTGATATATTTAACTTAAACGCGCAGGTATTGCTTCACATGCCTTTCTTTGGCTTTTTTCAGTACATACAAACATGTTCACGGTGTTTTAGGACTACCACCAGACTTTACTACCAGCAAAATCAATTTCTGTTTTTTTGTTTATTAGAACGCAATGAAGACTTCTGCCCACATCTGGAGTTTGCTGAAACATTTTGCCTAGTATTCCCAACATATTTTCATAAAACTGATCAGCTGCTCCAAGACAAAAATGCCACTGCTCCCTGCCTGCACACGCCATTTTGAAAGGTAGAAACAGTCAAGTTGTACAGACTATAGATGATGTAAAAGTAATACATAACCTATTTACAAGAACAGTGTCATACTTAATTGAGCCCCTCTGCAGCTGCTGGGGTTGAATATCGTGGTTTCCCTTAAACCCTCGCCTCAACTTATCTATCATATCCACAGTTTTGGTAGGCTTTCCCATGGGCCATGCAAGGAACACACTGCTCTCCACATAAAGGTTAGAGGCCTATATGGGGCATCTTCTTTGGAGGCATTTTTAATCCTGCATGAATTCCTTAGCATGGTTGCACTACCCCACCTTCCAATTTGCTGGCAAAATCCAAATCACTATCTTGGATGCGGCAACAGCTAAGTGTTAAATGAGGTGGTCCTAAATGCAGATTTGATTGCCCAAAGAGACAGGCAGAAAACCAGGTATTTTCAAAGAATATTTGTTGTTATGGTAGCTAACCTGAAGTGTTTCAGAGTTACGTTAGGACAAATTCAGGACTAACACAAGAAGAAACAGAAAAATGTAATAGCCTGTACCTTGTTTTCTTATTTAAGACCAAAGTGTCATAAAATATTTTATATAAATAGGCAGGAGTAATAAAACCAAAGGGGCATGCCCAATTAAAATGTACATTATTTCAAGTGATAAAAGGCAGATCAATTAAGATGATGTCTTAACCCATCTATGGTAATTTATATAAGCTGAGGATCTGTCCCTAAATATTAGAACAGCAGTCCTGACCCTTTTTTTCCCCACAATTCTAGACTTTAAAGCCAATTTGCAGTTCAACGGTACTGGGTAAGAGAAAGTCTACTGCATGCCGCTTCTGGGTGACAACACAGCTGTCATCCACACCAAAATCACTACACAGTTGTTCGGGTTTTCTAAAAGATGGAGTGAAGAATAACTACCTAAGTATATGCACAAAGGCAAGTTTAGCTAAGTACAACACAATTATACTAGCTAGAATTTCTTTTGGACACGATTAGTAAAAAACGCCCCTTGTCCTATGAAAATGTGCCAGGAAATTTTAATTGACTGCAAGTATCCAAGGTTGCCATTTAACACACCATCTGAAAGACAAATTTATTTGGCCCACACTTAACTATCATGTAACCTGCATTATGGTTTACAAGATGGAATGATTTTGTTTTACATGACAGTTATTGGGCCTACTTCTACTCAGTTATGCCAGTGAAAAATTTGGAACAAGTCCATTAAAGTCAATGGCTCTATAAAATCAGGGTAAAATTAGACTCAGGGCCACCATGCAATTCAATAATAATTGGTATTACAAACTAGGCTAGTCTTCTGCTTTTCCAGTTGGTAGCAAGTGGAACCGAGCACCAGATGTCACATAATTCTAAGATAAAAGATGCCTACATTAAGTCTTGGACCTTCCACAGAGACCCAGGCTTATGTACCTTGTCTGATGACATAACAAACAATGTGCTGAGACCACTGCAGGCATGCATATTCGCTAGCACTTTGGGAGGACCCCATCATGAAAATGGAGAAGAAAAGTGAGGAATTCAGAAAGGGATTTTTTATTATAATTACATTTACTGGGAAATCACTTAAGAATTACAGATTCTTTTTATTAACATTAAAGTTTTGAGCCACTTTCTCTTACATGGTTTGAGCTTACCTTTTCTTGTGAGTACAATGTTTTCCACAGCTTTAGATCAGGCAGGACTTTGTCTTTTGTTTCCTGACAGGGTTATCATGCTATACAGAACAGCTTTTCTCCTAGTAAGGACTTCTGCTTTTTTACTGTTTCTTCAAATTCAGAAGTTCCAGACCTTCCTGGGGACAGCAGTACAGATTCAGGCTTCATGAAGCGGGTCTGCTTCTGGGGTGTTTTCAAAGTGGATGTCCTAGCTTGCAGCCTTTACTTCTCTACAGTAGAACATCCTTGTAGGTTTTCCTGAAATGGAGAATCACAGCTTACACGTCAAGAGCTGTAGTACAGCATGAGCTGTAGTACAAAACAACAAACATTATCCACCACCCACAACCAAATAGTAAGCATACAGTAATTGCTGAAGCCCTCTACTTGCTAGAAGCTTTTTTTTCTATCAAATATTACATTATGTCTTTCTGTAATTTATTTATTGTAATATCTGAGTCAGAAGCCCAAATACACAAGAGGACTATAAAAATACTAGTTAGTGAAATTTAAATTCAGCATCTGGTGAAGGTATGCTCTAAGAGTGTAGGCTAACAGGTAGCTGGAGTTTTTTTGTTGTTTTCTTTTCAACTGTTTTTCTAAAAATAGAAATTTTAATATATACTCAATTTGGAAGCATTTGAAGAGAACTAGATACACTGTGTTATTCATAATCTGTCCTGTACACATTGAGCCAAGCATTAGGTCACTGCAAAAGCCACTGTACTTAAGAGCAGCTCTGGGCCAGAGACAGTGGGAGTAGAAAGGAGGTATAAAGGAAATAAGATGCTGTATCAAGATACACACAGAGGGATGTGTTCCCCTGCTCAAGAAATGAGCTAAATTGTTAGTACTTTCTTGGGAAATTCACACTCTGAAGTCAACAAATACAACCCGGTCACTCTTGTCCTCTCCCTTCTATTGTTAGTGTTGCATTACCAAATACTGGTCATTGCTTGATTTTTTAAATTGCAAACTGTTGCTAACCAACAGCTTTACACAGATCGCAAATATATGAAAAACAGTGTTTCCTTCCCAAATCCACTGACAAGCAGCTGACTTGTAAAAGTATGTTTCTATCTATTACAGCACATGTACAGGTTGATAGCTTTCAAATGATTCCATTTATGTTAGAACTGGCAAAGTGATATTCTATTATTTCATTGAAAATAAAATGTATTGAGACATTTCACATTTTTTTTCATTTTCCTTCTGTTTCAATATTCTTTTAGCTTTGATTTGTGCCATCTAACAAATAAAAGTTATCCAAAATAATTGCTGCACATTACATCTATTACATTAAAGATAATCTGTGTTTATAAAACGAGATTGTTTTATGAATAAAATACATTGAGAAAATATAGCTGTCTGAACAGCAATTTTGTCAGTTAAAAATACAGTGATATAGCATGAATTTCTACACTTCAATGCATCTCATGAGGGAGTGAAATGCTTATTAGATGGTAGCATGCATTATTCTCCAGATTTTCTTTTATATGCCTATTTTAAGTATTTGATTATCGCCTGGCTAATAATAGGTGCTTCTTCAGTCAAAGAACAGACTAGAGAAGATAGTGTAGATTGTAGCATATAATTGTTCACTGACTGCCATTGAAAATGTTTAGCTACTACTGTATGACAATCTTCCTCTAATGTCTGCAGCCACTGTTTCCTGCGACAGCAATTAAAGCTGTTGGAATCAGGAAAAAACCACCCAGACAGAAATCCCACCCCATTAATTTTTGAGTGCACAGAACACTCTAAAGGACAAGAAAGCCCACCTGGGGCCAGTGAAAAGAAATCACACCAGTCATTGATTTATTTGGGGCAGGAGATGGGTGGTGAACAGGCTGTCAACCTCTGAGTTCCACAGCACTGCCTAGCACAGCTCATTCCCTATCTTTCCCTCTGCTCCTTCACCTTGGCCACTACAGTAACCACACAGAGGTGCATTTTCGCTACATCTTCCATTGAACATGCACAGAACTGCATCTGAATTGAATCTGGAAGGGGCAAAGGAAGATGTTAGCCAAAAACTATTTCTGAGGTTGTGTTATGAAGGAGTATCTTGAGAGCACAGCAGTTTCGTGAAAGAGAGCAGTGACGGGCTTCTGAGACTACCACAAATGGATCAGCATGTTGCAGACAGAAATAGACTCAAAAAACCCCAAAGCTGCCCAGAAAACAGGAGGATATGACGGAACTGAAGCAAGAAGTTACTCCTGGAGTCTGATGATTTTATCTTTCAGCATATTCAGATATAATCTTCAAGGGAAAGATAAATGGGTAACCCACTTTTGAACTGTGGCTCATCCCCTAGCCTCCAGGGATTTTAATGAAGTGATTGGAGATGGACCTATGTAACATTAAATAGGAAGCATTTCAATGACTCTGCTTCCTCTCTAGTGTCAACAAATACCTCAGAGCTAGACTACCTCAGAGCTAGACCACTAGCTGGTCTCAGTGACAAAAACTACAGAGGGTATTGTAGGACAGAAGAAAATGTATGTCTTTTATGAGTGCCAACTCACAGGCTTGCCACACATGTTCAAGAGGCTGTTAATTTTCTGAACAGCTACAGGTGCTCACACCATCCTGCCCCATTGCTTCCTACCCCCAATCAGAACACTCACAAATTACTGTCGGCAATTTTGCAAGAAGCCAATTGTGTTATCCAACCCTTTAACACTTAGAGAAGCCTTTTTATCCAGCAACAATGTAACAGGGAAGGTGCCAACAGATCCAAATGGGCTCTGGAATGATTTATTCATCCTAGGTTTCTAAGCCCCTTTTCCTCAGTATTAATACTAAGATTAATGTGTCCCATCAGTGCGCTGCCAACAGGAACTTTAATAAAAGCAAGAACAACTAGTTGGCTCAGCTTGCTTTCTACTTTAAGGTTAGGACACCATAAAAACAGTAGCCTACAAAGGCTTTCCCTTTAATTTACTTATTACTTTACAAAATGAAAGTAATTTCATTTAATTTAACAAAAACACAAAGATTACAGGAACATAAGTACATCACTCTTGAAAGTCATTCAATAACTCATTTTTAAAAGGATAATTGTAATATCCTTGTATATTTTTAAATGGTGCATATGTATCCTAAAACTTTTTTAACACTTAGCATAGACAGATGTATTTGAAAATAACCAAAACACAATATATACAATACTTAAGAATTCATAATGACAATGAGTGAAATCCATAGAGTATATGAAAGATGCAGTGTACCTACAAACTAACATTAAAGAACAACTTAGATGTGAAGGAATACTTCATTATATAAGTGTCGTCAAACCTTAGTCCCTGCAAAATCTGTTTATCCACATCTATTACCATGGACAATACAAGTGTACCATGTTGATGGTCTCAGCAGCATGGACACTTGCCCTTTATTTCACATATGCCATTCAAGTCTTCAACTGCCAATGAATCACGATCAGCTGGGCCAGATTTTGCCCACGATGGTCTTGTGCTTAAGAACTCCTTCTCTTCACTAGCCCTTCAACTCCACAATTTCTACACCTTAGATCCTCGAGTCTCCAATTACAAAATTCAAACCCATCAAAGTCTGTCCAGAAAAGCTTGAAGAATGCATCTAATGAATGCTTTTTGAAAACATAACCAAAAAAACCAACCAAAACCTCTGTGCCTAGAGCTGCTGAGACAGTTTAGTTACATTCTAACTAACTGCAGTGTGACAAAATCCCCTAAATGGACTCTGAAGGGTACTGTGACTGTATACTGCATACTTGAATTCATAAAGTGTATCCATTTGGCATGTAACTGCAAAGCTGCCTAAGCCATTTAGAAGTAAGCTTTCAAATTCATTCCTGATCACATTGCTATACTACAAAATGTCCCTGTTTCTACCTGAGAGATTTTTGAAGTTCTTTTTCTTATGGTCACTCATCTTCCTGCCTTCTTTAGAGGAAAAATCATGTATGTGTGCTCGCATACTTCTCTTTTGTTTCTTCCCATCCCCTGTACCAATTGTTCACCTAGATCAGGCACAGAAACTGCAGTATTGCTGGGTGGTGGTGATGGGTGAGTGGAGCAGAAACTCCATTTCCCCCTAAAAGGCAGAGGTCGCTCAACTGAAAGAACAGAAAGGCCTTTTATTCCTATAAAGAAAAGAAGAGGAAAAAGCTCTTCACAGTGAAGATGAAAAATATTGTATTTGAATCCTGGGAAGAACTTGTTCTTCCTACACTGGAGAATAGTCTATTCACAGCACAATTTGAATAGCCTTTAGCTTTTCAAATATCTGCAATTGGCAAAAGGGATAATACGCATCTGTTCACATTTATTTTTATTTTTAGAAATTATTTTATGATCACAGTATGTATGTCAGACTAAGACATTTCATCTTATTCCATTCAAATGAGGATGTTAAAGTTTCTTTATCAACTCAGGCACTTGGATTTGAAACTTCACCTACTTAGCTGTTATTACAACGATAATGTAGTGTAGGCTTTGATTTGTTGCCTCAGATTTTTAAAAATTACTCGCATACTCCTATAAACAAATATTCAACCAAATTCAATAAAATATATTATTCAGTGAACCCCACTTTTTTGTTTTCTGAAATGTCTTACTCATTTTGAAAATTCTCAAATGTTTTCTAAAAATACATTAAATGTAATCCTTGAATTGCTAATGATTTGTAATTACAAATGGCAAAAACTTGCAAAGAAAGTATTTTATACAATGTTGGTTGGTGATATAAATGAAGTGTTATATTTCTATTGTTTTATTAGACACAGTAGGTAAATCAGTCCACAATGTACAAATTGAGAACTGTAAAAGTAAAAATTGACATTTAGTACAGAGAATTTTCAAATAGAGGTAATTATATAATTTCTTTAATCAAAGGACACAAGCAGTGTCACAATGTCACATGACATATCTAATCTAACCATAGAGGTGCAGACTTGGTTAGGAATATTTACATTTAAAACCAGAGTTCTCAGTTTATGCTGTGCTCAGTGAATACCAGAAAAATGGAAATTCAGAATGTTACAGTCAGAACAAAAATTTCCTGCATACAAGTTGTCAAGCATTTCAAGCTTTACATTTTGTAACGACTCCCACTATTAAGCTTTTTACTAATTGTATTAATAAAGAATGGCAGACATACTATTTCTGATACTAGCCTAAAAATAATAATGATTATTTAATTAGAAGTTTGTTATTAAAAGTTGGAAAGAGAGGTATACCCATCGAGCCCAAGTAGAATGATTTATCCCAGTTTCTGCAGTGAGCTTGGAAAGATCTCATCAGGTAAATGGCTTGAGGAATCAACTTACCTCTAAATTTTATTTTACCAGCTGAAACTACAACCAATGATTTGTTGTAAAATCCTGTGCTCATCTGTATTTGAAATAGGGGTAGACCCAAGGTCTGGTCTTTTCTAATGAAAGGTTAATGGTCTGCCTCTACCTTCCTGCATTAAACTGTTTTCTGCTAGAAGTTATTAGGTTCTGTTGGGAGGAAAAAGAATGCCATCCACAAGGTCCTATTTTATTTCCATGCCATCTTCACTTCTCCATTTTACTGCTGCTGTTGGTTTTCACTGTTTGCTTTTCCTATCTCATGCTGCCTTTGAATAGTGACTGAAGACAATTTGTCCCAGTTCAGTATCACGTATTTTGAGAAAGTCTTAATACGGTTCTTAATAAGGTTCGTAATGGGCTGAAACAAATCACCACTGTAAAAACACTGAAGTATGCAACAATCCAGGCTGAGATGCCCTACAGTGTGAGCCTACTTGATCTTGAGAGTTGAGAGCAGAATGTGGTTGGCACCGATAGGATTATTTCATTTTCGGAGAGCAGATCATGCAGTCATCTACGCAGGGTAAGGGGGAGCCCTACAAGTATGTTTTTCTGAACTAGTTAAACCATCTCTAATTAATTATGTTGGTTTCAGCTAAAACTTTCCAGATAAGCAGTTCAAGCTGGATTCAACAGTGAATAATCATTGTGTTACTGAAACGCTCTGGTATATTCTAAGTCCTAACTTTTTGATTCAATGAGAAAACCAAAAAATGAGAAGTATATGTTATCTCAGTCCAGGAGGACTTATAAAACTCTGATACCTTGTGATTGTGTTGCTCCTTTAACAGGATAAAAATTCCTTTTCACCCCCTTCACTTTTGCAAAATTTCCCCCTAGCTGTGTCTTAAAAATGTCAAGCATACTTTACTGTTTCCAGATAAACACATCATTTTTGGCAGAATTAGTAGACAAGAAAGGTAGGGGCACTGTTGTTATAGGAGTTCATATAAAAATCAAATTTTAATGTTTCAAAATTTAAGACTTTCCCAGTTTTAAAATACATCCTCCCTGACTCCATCTGTATTATTGTCAAAAGCATTATGAAGTGTCCCTTTGGAAAAGTAAATCTGATTAATTAGCGCCAGTCTCCATTGTAGAATTCATCAGCTATATAAACAGCCATAGACTTTTCTTAAGAAGTATTCTGTTATTGTTTTCAGCATTGTTAAAATCTAAAATGATTTAATTATTTAACCACTGTTCTGTGCATTGTTTGCAAAGTCTGTCAAGTGAAAGAACTTTTCTTACAATATTCTAGAATGATACTGAAGCACACTTTTCCTTCAGAATTTCTCTACCTCAGTATACAAAAGCAGGATTGTTTTTAAGCAGCAATTCTGCATATAAAGGGAAAGAAAGCAGAAAAACTGGAGACAACTGAGAACGTGAAAATGCCAAAAAACAGTTTCCACTGCAGTACTCTATTTCAATAGAAAGTTTATATCATTTGTGATATCAATGAGATGAAAAAATGCTGCTTTCATAGTTGTCTAGTGAGAATATGGTGATTTCAGCTACAGTTCTCCAGCAAAAATAATCACTACACAGTAACAATGGTTGGATATTGACTCTATCATGACAGTTTAGCTTTTGTGCAAGAGGCTGAGTACATGGAGACCACTGCCCACAGAAATCCCCACATCTCACAGAAATTACTGCTTTGAAGGCACTACTGCCCCATTTCCTTGTTGATCTCGGTTCTCAGACAAATGAAGCAGGGCTACCAGCTCTCAACCAGCAGCAATGCAGCCTCTGGAAAGTGTCTGACATCACCAGCTCCTCCTGGTGCCAGCTGACTATGGGCCCATGAGGAGTAGCTTGTGCTGCCTGCACTGTACCAGCTTAATCCTAGAATTGCAAAGGCTTCAGTTTTTAGCTCTGGCAACCTAACACCTTTCTTTTTCTTTTCTTTTCTATTTACTTTATAGAAACAATTTCAGAAGTCCCCTGGCACTCTGCGCAAATTCAGCTATCACATAGTTCCATTAAAAATTAAGAGAACAAAAATATGTGTCTATGTTTACTTACATATTAATACCCACAGAAATTCTTCAACTGTGAACTGCAGATGTAAATATAAATCAGAAAAAAAAGCAAACCCTCACACTGTTTACTTGGTTGTAACACAAAAAGCAGGATCTCAACATTCACCAGAGCAACCATAAATAACATGGCCATCTTTAATTTGGCCTCCAATATCTGACCAACCTTGATTTATCCACAGACAAAACCAAGCATCTCTAATTTGTTAACCAATCACTGCAATTCTTTTCTTACCAACCAATAATTCTGCCATCTCTAATTTACCAATAAATAATTCTGCACTCTCGAATTTACTAACCAATAATGTGACCAATTTGCTGACCAATGATTGTGTCAACTGGTAATAATGCCCCTAGCAAACAGTAATTTGCCAAGCAATATTCGGACTTTTTCCACCCTTAGCAATAAAGAACTTTAGTGGTCTTTGATTCAGTATCTACTACATTGGTCTGAAACTGCTTAACGTGGATAGTTAGTTTTTTACAAAGTATTTGGTTTCTGTGGGAATATTTGTTTACATTGACTGCTCAGAAATTGCACAGGTCTCTCTTAAATGCCCATGAACTAGAATATTGTTTTCCCTTTTAGCAATATTAGCATTTGAGGGGAGCCTTTTTTTTTTTTTTCTTTCCCTGTTAGCAGTATTCCTCTGTGTATTGCTAACTCCTCTGTTAGTACTGTTGTCATCATGCTGGGATTTGGCGACAATTCCACAGTGCTTGGACGGTGTGCACTGGTAAAGCAGTGACACTGCTAGCCAGCTCTGTCACCCTGCTGACGTTACCACCCAAGTTGCTCCTGTGTCCTGTTCAGAGATTTGAGCAGAAAGAGTTCATATATAAAGCCATGTGATTGATTTATTTTTTCTAATTTCTATGTCCCCTAGCTTGAGTGAAAAACAGGTCTTGAATTATTGGCTTCTTTAAACAATAATAACAGTATTTTGAAGTCATGTAGTAACTTCTGCAATCAATTTTACCTCCAAGAAATGTTAACAGTTTTGTATAATTTTATTAGTTCATATTAAAGCCATTAGCTAACACAACATTAGCTCAGTGAGCAGTCACTCTAACACCCATTTTACAGGGAAAGTCTACAGAGAATAAGGGCATAGCAAGAATGACCATCAGTGCTGAAATTAGTAAAGAATTTTCAAGCTCCAAGCCGCTGGCTCAGACAGCTACAGAAAATAAAATATCTATAGGCTGTGGGCAAAATCACTGCAAAATTATACAATAGAATCTTTGCAAAGAGAGAGACTGTGAGTTTGGCGACAGCTCTACGCAAAAGACAATAACTGCACCAGCTCACCATATACTGTTCACTGCAACCAACCTCCTAATATAGTTTACTGGTTAATTTATTGCTTATTCCAGGAACTGATTCAAAGCAACATTAATTCCAAAACAGAACAAAATTTTGAGATTTCTTACTTTTACAAGAAAAGAGAGACACTTGCATTTTAAATTAATATAAAAACATGAATTGATTCTGTTAAAGTTTCATTCTGGAAGTAGTAGACTGGAAGCACATTCTAAAACTGCATTGCAGTTTATCTTTTAAAGTGCATTGCACTTTATCTTTTTCTTTCCCATCTTGTGGGATAAGCACAACCTAAGCACTGTTGCTTCTCACTTTATAGTTCCTGAAGTCTCCTGGGATTCTTGAAAGAAGCAGCAGAAATGCCATTCTGGGTGGCTTTGCCCTTAGACGAGGTTGTGAATAGGGAAAGTTAGCCAAGAAGGAAAAGGAGTTGGCCAAGAAGGCAGGAATTCCCAAAAGGCCAGAGGTTTGGTATGCTTAATGTTCTCTTGGTGCTGGAGGAACAAGCGTAATACAACTGAAGCTGTACTAAGGCTTATTTCCTGAAACTAGTTATCTGACAAAAGTAAAATATAAAAACTCAATATCTGAGTTTTAAGGATAAATAACAACTCTGATGATAGCTTTAGTAGTATTTCTGGTAAAGATTTCAAATAGCCATAACGTTGTTTTTTTCCACAAAAATATGTGTTTTACAAGCTTGGGCTTGTTAGGTTTTCAGTGACAAACACTTCATTAGCCAATATTGGGAAGACTAACTCAAATACAAAAAGCAGTACTGTTTATCCTGTGAGCATGAAAAGTAGGTATGATGAGATAAAGGCACCAAAAATGTGTGTGCATGCATCTCTTCCTCATATAACGCAGAAGAGGGTGAGCAAATGTCATATGCAGGAGATGGAGATTGCTGAGGCCTAACACGTGAATGAAAGCTAATAGCATAGGACAAGACACAATGAATGTGAAAGCAGAAATTTACAGAACTAGCAGAGGGAGAAGATGGTCAGTCAGAGTGCAAGTGACAGAAAATAGGAATGTGTCTACACCTTGAAAGACTAAACAAAAGCTTCTATTTGTGTGTAGCTGCCCATGTTTCTCTCTTCAAAAGTGGGCATGAGAGGAGAAAAATTTACCCAGTCAGGACTTCCTAGGTTTGTTTTACACAGTATGCATATGAGTACATCCACAAGGTTACAGAGGATAGTATGACAAGAAGTGTCAAAGGCAAAAACAAATTAAAAGCACATAAGCATATGCATATAGTGTTAGTATGTTTTACACTGGGGGGAGCATGAGGATTGATGCAGGTGGGAAGATAGTTTTGCCTTGTCTGGTTAAATTTTCTACATTAGAGTACTATTGATTTTCCTAAGTATATAGGATACTATATATACCCCATTCTGCTACCCTTACACAGGTTAATTCTTTTATCCATTTCAAACCCGGTCAATCAATAACAGTGATCAGGTAGGTTGTGAAATTGCCTGGAAAACACATCCACAAAGTAAACCCAATACAATGGCCTGTCTATGTGACTTAAAGCTTAGCACAGCATTGAAAATCACTAATGGAACACAGTGCAGTTTGTTCATGCTACCAGCAGTCAAGAATCATGCATAATGTAATAGTGCATCTGCTAACAGCAACTCACACAAGCTAATTTAATCTTGTTTTAAACTAGACACAAGGAATTAATCTTTAAAGCTGCTCCCGTGATTCTCTTTGGCCCTTAAAATATCGAGGGTCTTTCCACCTCCCCATTTACAATACTGTAAAGGGATGCATTTCAGTTATCATCGTGTATTTACACTTCATCTACATTAGCTGGAAAATTGATGCAACTCCATAATTTATCAGTCTTAAAAAGCACATTGCTGGCCCAGTCCAGAAGCTGTGTTTTGTGCTGTCACATCTGAAACTGGTATTCTCAGGCTCTACTTTGGAAGTTAGATGCCCTAAAATAATTAATATTTGAAAAGAAATAAATTACATTTTTTTCCTCTCAAGTTTAGTTTGGCTGTATTAATTACATGAGACTGTCTCACAGCTATTTCTGGTGTAGCAGTTACCTTTAATAGTAGTAGTAGTAGTAGTAGTAGTAGTATCTTAATTATTTGTATTGCTACAGTGCTACTGTGTTTGGTACTGTACAAACACGGAAAAAAGACAGTCTTCACCCAAAATAACTTATCACCCAAGTATAAAAAAAGATACAGACAGATTGGAGAGTAAAAAAGGAAAAGAAACCCCAAAACAATATTGATGAGAAAGACAAGAAATAAAATACTCATATAAATAGTAAACTTGACTTTGCCAAGCTTGCAAGTTGGGAGCTTGATAGTGAATTTTTGGACCTACAGCCAAAGACAAATTTTAGCAGGGCTTTGAAAGACAACAATGAATTACCTTTGCAAAGGTTCATGGAAAGCTCCTTCTGAACATAAGAAGAGTAACAGAAGAAAAATGCTCATAGGAAAAAGCAACAAGTGGGAGGTGGAGACTGGTCACTCATTGCTCATCAAGATTGGTGAGGCATATAATGTCTTGATATTGAGAAGAGGATGACAGATAATGGGAAACGAAAGAGTGAACATGAAAACAAATATTTTACTATGTGTGTGATGGGAATAATGGAAGAAAAACAAAGGAGGAGGGAAAGAAATAGGCTACGTAAATGGCTTTGTGAAAGGCTTCCGATCATGTGCAAGAGAAGCAAGTACTATATTTCAAGCAAAGTTTAGTATGCAATAAGCAACAGAGAATGATAAGAATCTAGAAAAAATTTATGCTGCAGACAGGACAGGACAGACTCTCAGAAATAGTTTTCCAAAATAATAATCTATTATTCTATGACAATCAACAAGACCAAGATATGGCCTGGACATCAAATACTGGGCTAAGGGATGGTGACAGGAAGTGACAGGATCAGGATGGTGGACACTGCAGTCAACAACAGATAAGCTGAAAAGATGTTTGGTTGTTGTAAACAGCTGCCAGCAAAAGTTTAAAGCTCTACTTTAACTGTGATACATTGAACATTCATAGAGAAACATTAAATGGTAACAGCCCAGCATTATACTTCAAAGAAGGAACAAGTGAATCTGTGAGGTTTCTGACTAGGGATAGTTGTCAAGTTTGTATTTGTGGACTATCTCTATATCTCAGAGATAACATACAGAAAGAATACCAAAGTGTGAGCAAAGGATACACACATGAAGAGCTAGCGCAACCTCCCTGCTCATTGCAGAGGGGTTGGACTAGACCTTTAAAGATCCCTTCCAACCCAAACTGTTCTATGATTCTATAAAGACAGACTCATAGGAATCAAATGACAAAGCTGAAATCGAATTAGAGGAGAACATCATCAAAAAATAGTTCAACAAATTTAAAGCAGAGACAGAGAATGAAAACAATGAGTAGAAGTGCTAGAAAAGAGGCCAAGAACACTTTTTAGACAGAAAAAGTTAAATTGTGTTTGTATGAGGAAGGGCTACCTTCAGTATAGAGATACATGAGAAAGATATATTCAGAATAACAAGTATAAAAAGGTCACCAGATGGGGACGAAGTTAGAGGAAATGGACTAAAATGGAGAAACAAAACAACCGCTATGCACTGTGAGAGAAGAGGAAGAAAATTTTTCAGAAGTAGAGAGAAAGAAAGCGGGGAAGGCAAAGAGGTGGTCTCAATTTTTCTTGGTAAAATACAAACTCCACCAGGATTTTGAGGTGTGAGTGAGTAACAAACCTGTACTGTTAGCATAGGCTCTGAATAAAATTCGGAACAAAAAATACATTATGAAAGCCATGTGCTCTCATTTCTGGTAAAATTTTACATTGATCTGTAAGTAAGCATGCTAGCAAGCAGCAAACATGATAGAACTTGCTTGTTTACTCAGGTCTAGAATGAAGGAAAACACTGTGGTTTTGTGGCATAATAAACTTGTAGGAAGAGCAGAGCTGGGTCAATGCCAACGTTCCACAATTTTCAATTTCAATTTTAGATTTAAGACAGCCTTCCAAATCCAGTTGGAACCCTCAGGTTTTATTCTGCATCCTAAGAAATACAAATATGCCCCAGATCTTCTGGAAAACCATAAATTGAAGTCCTTTGAAGCCTGTTTAAGACCACTTCAGAGGTCAGTGAAGTGTTGCAGTTGGAGGATTCACTAAGGACTGTTCATAAAATACCTCTGCTTAAGCTTTAAATGTAAACAAGCCTCATGTGATTCAAACCTAAGTATCTCCCGCTCTGATTTATAGTTAATGTTTAAGGGACAAATAAGAAAAACCAGAATCTGATAAAGACAATCTTTATACAGATACAAACTAATAATCAGAGAAAGTTCTCTAAACACATTCAGACTACTTCTTGTTAACATGTATTAATAATATTTCTTTAAACAGTTTCTGAATACATGGCTCTGACCCTAAAAACGCACAATCCAAAGACAGTCAAGTAGTCAGAGAGTAGTGAAAAAAGAATAACAATAATAAAATTATACAATTTATACATGTCAACTTGATTCACAACAAGCACAGCAGATCTTTAAAAGGGACTTAAATGTCAACAGGGTGTTATGAATGAAAGAACAGAATAAACATCCATTATGTTACAGAGTATGTGAAAAACTGCATTGAAAATAGAAATGAGGTTTGATTTAAGATTATGAACCCATAAATTCACTTGTACTTCTTACATGTTAAGCCTATCTCATACAGTACTTATTATTTCTAAAGGAAAAAAAAAAACCTAACATCCTGTATAATCATTAGAATTTACTGGTTCCTTGTTTTTCCAGAAAATACTAATTTATAATTAATTTTAAGCTCCTTTCTGTTTGTTTTAAATGAATCTTAGTAAATAATTTGAGCCATGAAACCTCTTTCTGTACGTACACACATGCACACATAAATGATACATAATATACACATCCAGAAAATGCTTATCATGCCTTTTCTCTTAGATATTTAATGTATTCATTTAATGTATTTTTACAAGATATTCAGTATAAAAAGAAAATCTGAAAATGACATTTAGCAGAATTTCCTTTAAAATTGTATTTGAGGCTGTGAATGAGGCCTGAGCTGCAAAGCTTCTTCATGGCCATAAAAGACAAGTTTAAGTAAACAATATACTGTTTTTATTTAAAAAAAAAAAAAAGGGGGGGGGGGGGGGGGGAAGAAAAATCATCCCATGCCAAGCCCAGTCAAAATGCATTATTAGGGTGTCCAGGAAATTATAGCTTGTGTCCATTAGTCCTTTCAGGGTTAATATTGATGCAGATATTATTTCTATCCACGGTACCATTTATTTGAAATATTATGACTGGGAGTAGCTGCAGCAGTGAATCAAATCAATTGATAGAGCAGTTA
Organism: Charadrius vociferus; assembly: GCF_000708025.1. Taxonomy (NCBI): domain Eukaryota; kingdom Metazoa; phylum Chordata; class Aves; order Charadriiformes; family Charadriidae; genus Charadrius; species Charadrius vociferus. Next base: position 1,841,782 of record NW_009648337.1, on the reverse strand, counting down.
GCCCTGCAGTCAAGGCTGCCTTTACACCGTGCAGCGAGCATGAAATATTATGGAGATTGTTCTTTAAAGTGATCACTTTATCATCATTTGTCTGCAGCCCAGGCTATTCCTTCCTGCCTCGCTTCCCTGTTGGGTTAGAGCTGTCATAACTCAATCAGCCGTATAATGCTGTTCATAGCACCTCCGTAGCAGGTATTGAACCTGTCAAGGGCCACTGAGGGAATTATACTTATCCATTTTGACAGCTAGCAACACCACTCTGATATTTATGTCAGTTTATATATGTATGATATGTATTTCTTAAATGTAATTAGAAGCCTGTTTGTGTGTGATATATCTGAATTGCCCAGAGCTGCCCATGATTAAGACATTGATTTCTAACCTTGTGCATTACTGGAGAAGGGAATATGACAAGCTCCATCACTCATGGGTTGCAGCTAACCTCTTCTGTCTATATACATCATATGAAATTGTCACTATTGTTTATCTGTCCAGCAAAGTTGACTACAAAACAACTGTTATTTTAGTTTGCTAAATAAACTAAAAGACTGTAAAACAAACCATCATCCCTGTCCCTCCAGAGCACTTGTGTTTTGCAGCTGTATTACTCGGACTAAGGTTGCAAAAGCAGACCACGCTCTGAAAGCTAAGTGAAGATCGCCGTTATGTTTGCTGTATCAGTTGTTCTCATAGACATCTAGAGCATATCACTTGGATTTCAAAGTGACATTTTTGTAGGTATCCTACGTGCCAAGCAATAGAAAATATACCGTATTTCAGTTAAAAAGATAAAAAAGACAAATATGAACCAAAAAAAATCCCCCAAAACCCAAGCACCTCTTTATACTTACTCCTTTATTTTGTTATGGTTTCGGAATGAGACTGTTACACAAAATAGCTAGTGTATGCATGATCAGTCTCTTGACTTTTTTCCACCTTAATATCCTACTGGTTTGAGTAGATTATATTCTCCAAACCATTCTTCCTCTCATTGCAGAATTAATGCTGAAGCAATTTGTTGTTTTGGTGTTTTTTTAATAGTTCCTAAAAAATTTAGGTTAGGATTTCTGGATTCAAATTCAGACAGTTCAGTTTCTCTGGCTCACAGGGCATAATCTCCATAGGTTTTTATCTCTGAAAATTCACACATTTACTCTTACAGATTAAAAAAAAAAAAAAGTTTTGGTTTGGTTTGGTTTTCATTAACAGTACAGTCAGGTTTTACCTCTATTTCCGTCAAAAAGTGATCTCCTGAAGATATTTGGGGTTGAAAGTTTCAAATTTGGATAGACTTCAAAAAAAATCTGCCTTAGATTATGTTTTGAAAAATCCTCTCTATAGCTCTGGGTTTACAGAACAGGATTCTGAGGAAATTTCAAATCATTATTCTGGAGGCTCAGAACTTTCCACGTCTAGATTCAACAACACAGGTGGACAGTTAAAGCTGTCACCATCATCAATAGAAATCCCCATTTGAAGATGCTTTGAAGCTTGCTGAGATCAGAGATTAGGGTAAATTGTATGAGCATACTTCTGGGTTTTTTTTTAAACAAATAACAGATGAATCCAAGAAAAGCAAGGAGCCTGCAAACACTGCTTACAAATAGATGGTAATTTTTGAAAGTATAACTACCTTCCAGAAAAACTCCCATTGCAACCTCAACATTACGTTAACTGCATTTTGAGATTCAGGTGCTTACATGAAATAGAATCTCAGTGAAACACAGAACAGCATTAAAAAGGTCCAAAGGATCCACCTGCATCTCTAGACCTATATTTGTGACAGATCCCTAGAAAATAATCTAGAAAACATCTATTCCATGAGTCTCCCACAGAAAACCTGTTTTTTTTCTCACAGAAGCCAAAAGATACCAAAAGCTACAGTCAGTCATAGAAAAAGGACAAGCATTCAAGTTAAGTATCATTCAGATGTCATTGTTCTGACCTTCCCTTAATAAAATCCAAAGACCTGTGCAATTCAAAGATTTATGATGAGAGCCATGTGGTTTAATTCATATGCTCCCAATGTAATGCTTGCAGATAGTTTAATTTATAATGAAAATGGAAAAATATAATTTTGTTTTCTGGGCTACAGAACGATGTGCCTGTAGCTGATGACTTTTATGTACCTAGAGAGAGAGAAAAAAAAAAAAGAGAAAGTAATAATTTTCCTTACCTCTGGTGAAATAAGAGGGCTGTGTAAAGTGTATTTTCTTTCTGATTTATCACATAAAAATAAAATAGAACAGAGTAAAATAAGGTGAGTGCACCAGGAAAAGTAAACAAAATTAGTGTTATCCAGCAACAAATTAGTTATTGAATCTAAAGTGCTAAACATTAATTGGAATAAATCTGAAAAGCTTGCTTATAACTTTTGTTAAGCTACACCAGCCATCAGGTAAGTATTTGGCCATTAGAAAACAGCTCGATCAGTCAAGGATATAATCTCACAAGTTATATATCTAGCTGCATTAGCTTGTGAGACAAATATTTACACAGCCTATAGTGCTAAACGATACTGACCTCAGTGACCATATGGGACAGTCCATACAATTACTATCAGTTGCCCCCAAAATACCTCCACTGTATTAAGATGTAGTTTCCTACACATTTCATTATGCCAGTTCCACGTTGCAATGCATTTTTTAAGTTGACAATCTAAGATGCAGTTAGAAGGAAAACTACAAAACTCAGTGATAGTAAATTGCAAGTGATCTTTCCTACATTCTCACAAGGAAATAATACAAAAAGGCGACCTTTCAATTACTTTTATTTTAAAAATATTTTTCCAAAAATGGCTCCAACTGTTGAGCATTCAGACTAATTATCCCGGTCCTGCCATGTAAAGATAAGGAGGTGCTGCACTTGACAGTCATGGTTTACTCTTTGAATGCCGAAAAGCTTTCTTCTTCCTTTCAAAACATTCCAAGATGATTATAAATGCACCTTTTATACAGCTATTGGAATTACGATCCTTTTAGTTTTGAACACTGGAACTCCTTAACCATGTACAGAAACAATTCATAAGGGAGAAAGAGAAAGAATTATCTAACACACACAACACAAAATTTTATTTTTAACATGTCTAAATCACATGACTTTCATTTGACCAGCTATGCAATTAACACTTGCATGGACAAAATAGGTGTATAGAAACGACAAATTGTCTCAGCTGGAAATGGCCTGAACACTAGTGTTAACTAAAAGCACCACCCCTTCTTTAATAATAAGTGATCAAGCCTCTCATTTTACATCTCCACAAAGAGCTCACTTCCAGTAGCAGAGTGCCGCTTTAACACCATTGGTTAAGAGCTGATGCAGAGCACAGAGTCCCCAGCAATGAATCACCTGTTTTAATTCCATGCTTTGCCTGGAAGATCAGACAATTTCATAGTGTTACGTTACTCAACTGACATAATTTAATGTGTTGAATATAATATTTATGATACATTTTTTATCTTTAAAGCACTGTACAAATACTATAAATTAAGATATGGCAGGAATTACTATTTCCATTCATATGAGGAAAGAGAGGCAACCGAGTCAATGATACAGCTAAGAGAAAAATTCTGATTCCCTGCACTGAATTTTGCCAGATAGTCCCAATAAAGGGTTTTCTTGGGCAACGCCTATAGTCTACTTTCAGGCAAGCTGAACATTATTATGGTGCCTCAACACTGATACTTAGTGCCATTTGAAACACACTTGGGGATCCCATCAGCTCCCCAATTGCTGCTACAAAACAGCATAGTCTCCTAGCCTGCCCATACATAGATTTCTTGGATAACATAAGACCTTTCAAAGGCTCTAGACATCTACAGTTAGGCAATGAAATTGAACCCTTTATGCCAATATTTTGTGTCACAGTAATAAATTCCTGCATATACCACTTTCATGACAGGCCCAAGCCAGTACTAATTAGCCAAACCCTTTGAATCCTAGCTATGTGCAAGAGAAGATGTAAGAATTCGTATTCAAAATTCAGAAAAATCCAAACTGTACCTTTTGCTTACAACTCATAATTTATGGCTTGCAGCACTTTCATTCCAAAAGACAAATAAACTTCGAGTGTTCTTTCTAAATGCAAAACTCATTCTAAATTTTTAATATAAATCTGTTGCAGGAAAACCTAATTAAAAAAAATTCCTCTGCACAACTATGAAAAGTTTTTTATGCTAGAATTGCACCTGTGATTTGGATCTGAACTCATGAATTCAGGTCTAGTTATTAGCAAAAGTCATTAGATCACAAATTTGAACACTGGGAATGGAGGATACCAAAGCAAATATATCTCAACATATGCTTGAAGAACAGCCTCTATGCCTGGCAGATTGAGGTCCAGTAACACAAAGTTACTGGTCAAAGTTGCTGTCTCAGAAAGAGAAGCCTGGCTGCAAGTCCTCCTGTTTCTGACCAGCACAGAAGGAATGTGGAGATGGGTATATCAACAAGGGCAGAGAAGCCAGTAGGACCCAGCAGGAGGCAGGCACAATTTCTAGTTGAGGGGAGCCAGGAAGGCAGCTTCCAAGAAGCCATCCAGTCTTCCTCCACTCTGTTTGACACACCTCATGCAGCAGCCTCTTGCACAGGGAGGGTGCGCATTAGAAAGCAGATGGGCTTGTAGTTCAGCAAAAATCAGGGTTGTTTGCTGAGAGGAACTATGAGCAAAAGAATGGTGAAGCAGATAGGTATGATCTGTGTTTGGGAAAGGTGTGCCATACAGACAGACATGAAAGAAAACACTCAAAACACTGTGATGGTCATGTTAAACTTTGGCATTTAGATTACTGAGTCATCTACTTACTCTACCTGAACACTGCAAGCAGCCTATGAGAAGATTTCAAAAGGGACTTGCCTCTACAGCATACAGAGATTGCAGAACTTCCTTTCCAAGTGTGGGCGAGAGGGCATAACTACTAGGAAAGAAGAGGTGTTTCTGCACATAACTGCAGGGTTACTCTGGCACTGCACGCTTAAGAGTTGCAGGGTTGCAAAGAATAAAACTTTTGACAAAATAAGAAATTCTGCATTCTACTAATCCCATGCAAATTAATTTTCCATGTCTGGCAACATTTTCTGGATACAGTAGTCTGTCAATAAAACATGAACACCACAGACATTCTAGTAACATAATATCTTAGGTACCTTCTAATTAATATGTAAATATAAACACCTATGGAAATATACTTAAGCTGTTACCAATACCTCTTATGCAATATTCATGATTATTTTAAGGCCATTTATAACCGTGTACCACTACACTCCTTCCCTTTTAGCATACCCTATTCCTACAGCTCTTCATGAATAAGTGGCTTACTCTAATGGCACTCTTTTTTTGCCATTCTGAAGATATCTTTATCCACAAAATAAATCGATGAATTCCTTATATTGAGATGTTGATGATGTAGATGGGTGTCTCAAAATCTGCCCAACTCAGCCCACACTGAAAAAGGAAAAGGAACCACATGGAAAATTTTGATCAACATTCAGATTTTGAACTCCCAAAGCCTGGAGTTCTTTGGTTCTCAGTTTTCTCACTAATGAACAGAGCACGGGATGATGACTCAGATATTTCTCATTCTGCTACAGATCTGCTGGGTGGACTTGAGAAAGGTTCTGCAGCTGGATAGAATAGTAATGATACAAACAATCATTCTAAACATTCACAGATCTTCCTGAGTAAAGAACAATAACACTATTGTGATCTGGTTTTAGCGTAAACTAGGATTTATCATATAACAAATGATCTTTCGTTACTTCCAATTTCTTTACTGAATCAAGTGGCTTATCCAGTTTGTCTCCAACAACCTGGTATAGGCATGTGATGAAGGACAGGGAGTGAGAGGGGAGAGAGTCAAGAATATGGACTGGTACTTCTGGGCAACCAAAGCCATCCCTGGCTATAAAAGTTTTGGGCCATGCTTACTAGACCTACTTTCAATAAACACTCACTGCAGTGCACCTCCCCTGGCACCCTACATTAGAGTCAAAATTTAAAAATAAATTCAGCTGCTGCTCTTGAGAGCTATCAAAACAAGAGCTACTGACATCCTGATCTTTAGCATGAAGATGGACCTGCAGTCCCTAACCATAAAAGACACTAGAAACAAATGCAGTTATATCTGCTAAATTGCTACAGCTTGTCTCTGCCACCTTTTCCTTCCCCATTCTAGGGGATGGAAAGTGTACATAGCTATGTAAAATCATTCTGACGTGTCTGAATTCATTCTTGCCATGACACAGCACAAACACAGCATCTACACAGCACAAACAACCATCAGCCAACAAAATGGAAAAAAAGGAGATATAATTCATCACGACCATCTTCAAAATCTGTTCTCACAACCTTCCTGCTCCACCCTATACTGATTCTTAGGTACCTCACAAATTAAAAGTGTTGCTTTGCCAACTCTGATCCTGCAGTGATAAAGCGTTCAGAAGACTACAGAGTAACTGCCCAAGACTGGTAACAGACTCATGGACTTTCTCTCATGACAGTAAGATGTGTGGCTTTTATAGCTTAGTCAGAGCTTTCAAAGCTCTAATCCTGCAGTAACAACTGCAGAAAGTAGGTGAAACATTAGAGCTATTTCTGTTATTACTAAAAGCATCAGACTTTTGATTGCCAATCTACCGTTTCAAAAAAGGTTACTACTGGAGAAAGACAGCAAGCAAAAGAACAAATTCAGGGTTTTTTGCTGGGGCTCTGGGATTCACTCTTACATTTGTCTGTCTGCCAGTCTGCTGATCTCTGAGCTACTCTGCCTCCCACTGTGTCTGATATCAGGAGTGCCAGAGTGGCTGAGAGATCAATGGAGCAGCTGAGGGAGCCAGCTGGCAGAGGAAAGGAGCAATGGATTGTGAGGGATAAAGAAATAAAGAGGAAAAGAAAAAAGATTTGTTGAATTAAACAGTAATGAGGAAGGGACAGAGGAACTCACTAGCCCTTTTAGAAGGGCCACGTTAAGTCCTCCACAAAACCCAGGACCCTCTGGAGCATTCTAATCAGTTTAATGATGCAGATCCCCCTTCCACCCCCTGCATGAGCTGAGCTGTTTTTTTTGTCTCTTTATCAAAGGATGACTTTTCTAACAATGATATCATTCACAATGCATGTATTTCTAGAGTCAAGGCAGCACTGATCTGCTGAGATGATCATGGTCACAAAACACTTACTGCTCTACTACAAGCAGTCTGAGATGATCTTCAATTTGGGAAAAAGAATCTCGGTTGTCTTAAGGAGAGGCAAAGTTTGCAAGGAAGAACATATCTTACTAGACTAGATTTGGGGTAAAATGGATAAGTTTTCAGGTGTGTAGGAATATCTTCACACCTGAAGCAGAAGCAGCAAACTTGAAAATAAATACAGACTGGAAATAATTCCTGTTATTTAACTTAATTTTGTTAACCTATTACGCAGTTTGAGAGAAACAGCTTGTTAGAATCTGCAGAGGGGGATGCCAATACGGAGGAGACAGAGAAGAGAATTGGGCTCTGTTGGACAGACAAAAAGAGAGGTAGGATCATAGTTATGGAAAGCTGAGGAATAAGGAAAAGACAGGTTAGGCAGAAAATGTTGATGCATCAGAATACACCGATATACGTTTCATATTCTAAATTCTGTATACTGAATATACTCCCATTATGCCTGCTGGGTAGGTGATATGAGAGATGAACACTCACATGCCCATATTTACATCCTGCAGTCAGCTAGCTTGAAGACAGACAAATTTCAACATGCATGTCCCTTCTGGGAAGGGAACACAGACATGGGCATCCAGGTTTCACAAAAATGCAGTAGCTCTACCCTCTGTAACATCTATTGATTCACTACCCTAAAAGTGCAGCTTTGATACCTAATGGCCCTATAAAACAGTGTGGTTTTGCGGCTGCAACAATGCAGTTACTAGTTTACTTGGGTATATAACCTATATCCATTAGTCAGGTGAATGATCCTTGCTGCCAAAGAACGATCATAGGAATCCCTATCCCTTGAATTTTCCCTAATGTTGGTGCTCGTAGCAGAGGTGAGTAATATGAGGAACAAAGGCTTCTTGTGCTGGCACACGCATCTGTTCTTGCATTCCCTTTACATTAACAAAAGGAAAGGAAATCAACTGTCCTATGACATGCATCTGCTGAGGGGCAGCATCTGAGTAGCAGAAAAGTTCTAAAAAATTGGAGCCACCAAAATTTCAACGACTCCATTGGTATCATTGCTAGAAATCTAATGACTGACAGCTTATATCACTGCAGGCAAGAAAAAGAAGAGTCTGAACAGGAAATACCTTTCTAGAATAAACTGGGATGGAAGCACTGAGATAAGGAAGAGGAGGCAGTTTATTACCACTAAAACCTTTGTTGAAAAAGCAAAGGGCAGGTGGAAGGGACAGTGTTCATTACTGGAAGAGACAGTTGGACTAAAAAGAACGCAAACTTTATTTCTGTTATTTACAATTAATTATTTTGTTTAAGAAAGCCTGATATGCATGGGGACAGCTATGATAAAGCTACCCAACTGCACTGTCACCAAGGCTTTTATACAGCTGATCAGTCAACATATTTCTAAACAACCAATCAAAAGCAAACACAGTTTCAAAACACATGCATTACTAGTATGAATTTCTATAAAGTGTAATACTTAAGGAATATGAAGGAACAACAATGGAAGCAGAATTTAAATGAAGCAGTTGTAGACTTGGTATGAGATGTGAGATGACAGGCATTCCTACCAATATGCATAACATGGTTGAAAAAGCATGGCAGGCTGCTTCAGGCTCTCCACTCCTGAATACAGTAATATGGTAAATATCCTCTATATAAACATATATAACCCAAAAACAAACACAACCCCCTAAGTGGGGGGGAAGGAAACACCTACATTCATCTACACTGTTTCACAGAATACTAAGGGCAAAGAAAACATGCAGATACCTATAAATCTTAGAAAATCGGAACTGAATATGCTCTTTTCTTCCTTATAAATTATAAGCAAAGCTTATCAAAGTGGTCATAAAACCATCTACATTTAATATATTTATCAGGTTGTTCACAAATGCAGTAAATCTGACTTTCTTCTTGCTTGAGTTGCACTAGTGTTGCTTTTGCATCTCAAGATGTGTTTAATATTCCGGCAGAATACCATCTCAGTTATCCCAGGATAGATGTTAGCGGAAATCCACATGGAGAACATGAAAGCATAAGGATTCAGACTTGATGCAAACAGAAAGATAAAGATGAGGCATTCTTTTTGGCCACAGGTTTGCACCTTTTTACATAGAATCAAAAAGGTATTTCACAGACCATTGTCTTACACAGCACTTTTCCTGGATTTTCAATGCTTCCTTTCTAGACAGTCAATCAGTGATCTACGGGCCACAGTTTGACCTGTTTCATTGACCTAGCTCATGCCTGTGCTTTGAGAGCATTCCTGTATATGGTGGTAGGCTATCACAGAGGGGGTAAGACAAAAGCCAATCTTGCCCGGCCTCCTGGCAAGGAAGTAACAGTATCCACTGAATGGACAAAGCATGGAAAGTCTAAAATGGCTCAAACAGACCAAGTTGAACTGCCCTCTCAGCTTATTGTTTTGGGTAATTCAGGAAGTGGTGACCCCAGATTAAGGACAGCAAAGAATAGGTTCCTTCAACAGTATTCCAAAGCAACAGGAATCTAAGCACCATTGCCATGGTATTGCCACATTAAAAAACATTTAAAAATCCTGATAAAATACTTTCCATGGGCTGAAATTATCTAGCCCATGTGCCTTTTGATCTTTACGTGAGAATTATAGATGCAAACACCCAAATCTCATTGCTCTTCTGACACTTTTTTGGAGGCCTTTATGACACAGACCCCTGGAAGCTTTACTTCAAGGGCTCACAAGCTATTTGAAAGGATATTGCTACACATGACATCTGGATTCTTATCTGCCTTTTTATCACACAGCTAATTTACCTAATACTACAGTGAAAGAATTGCTTTGTTGAAGAAAATACCAGTCATCCAGCTTTCTCCACCAGATAAGATAGATATTGAGAGAGATATTTTCTTCTCCGTCTGCCACCAGAATACCTTTAAATAGACATCTGTGCCTCAGCTTCCCTATCCGTGAAGGGCGAAGGCATATTTGTTTCCCAGATTTTCCATCTGACAGCAGAAAATATGCAGCAGATTCAGCTCAGTTTCATTTTACATTTTTGTGTTTGTTTGATCTCAAAGCTCAAAAATATGCAAAGCCACATGACATTTAATTTGGAATATGGTGTATAAAAGAAAGACTGCACAATACTCAATAGCAAAGTGATGCCAAGCAATTGTTTGTAATGAAGAAATAATAATGGTACACTACAGCTTTGTTCACTCTGAAAACAACAAAGAATGGCCGACAGCTTGCAAAACGGTACTCCATGAAAAGTCAGTCTAATTTGCGAGGTCAGAAGAAGTGGGTGATTTTGAAAATCCTGCCTCCCTTGGTACCTAAGGAAAGAGATTAGAATGGGAAAAAGACAAAAAAAAAAAATGGCTGAAATATATGAAACCTCAGAACAGCACAAACTTCATTAATGAAAAAAACTGGATCTTCACTATTCTCTTCTGGGAGAATTAATCAGATGTTGCAGTTTCAGATTTATAGATTGCTGTGAAAATGGGTAATCTGAGGGGAAAGCCTCATAAAAACTTAACAGCAACACAGAGATAATCTGTGGGCTCACAGTGGCCATGTCAGGGCTAATTGAAATGTTTAAGAGCAGCACAGCTTCCAGGCTCCCTGTGATACATGCTGAAGACACGAATATAGACCATCTCTTTGTCTTGACTGGACATATTTTATCACTCTGTATCATGAGACTGTCACCCCAGACTTCTAATTGCTCAAACCTTTAGACACAGGGCACCTAATAATTGCAGTACCATGGCCAGCCTAATAATAAAGATAATTTACAGTTCAAAAGCAAAGGGTAATTTGTAATATGAATGGCTTTTTGTGTCCCTAAGCTCATTTCAGGACTTGAGGATCCATGCAGCACTAGCTACAGCATTTCGCCTGAGTGTGTGACTTACTGCGCTGGTTTATTTAGCCATTTTGTTCCAGAAAAACACAGAAGCCAGTGGATTTAGGGGAAATCAATGGGGTGTTCAGCAGCAAGCAGATTCAAAATTGCATCTGTATGAGTTATCTCCTGCACAAATACAAATGATTTTTTTAACTTTGTATCATATTCATACCTGTAAGTGTTACCGAAGTGTACAAGATCAAATGGAAGCTTAAAACTCATTCATAATTCTAACACTATCAAAGTCACAGTGATTGTTGCATTGTATTTATGCAGAAAAACAGGAGTTAGCGAAAGAAAAAACAGTAACTTTTTGGAAGGTGAGGATCAAGGATTTTTGTCTTTATCAACACCAGGAAGAAACTGAAATGCCTGAGGAGACTTTTTCGCTTCGTAGCTGCACACTCCAAACAACTTCTCGCAAATGCAGGTCCTTTCTAAGCAGCCTCCCCAAGCTGCTCTGCCCCCTCCAATGGGCTGCAGGGCAGACCCACCAAGACCCTCGAGTCAGTGTCCTGCTCTTCCTGTGGAAGAATTTTCTCTTCCACAGCACCAGGCTCCTATTATACAACCACATTTTTTCTTTGCTTTTTTATAGTACTCTCAGTTTTAAACTCAGAGCCCATGCCACAGCCTTAGACCACTCCTGACTTTGCCTTGCCACCCACATTGCAAGCATTACAAGAACAAAGCCTTTGTTACTGTAAAGCTTTAAGCCATGACAGTTTTAAAGAAAGTCAGAGTGTACTCTGTGTAGAAGGATCTCTTTACTCCTCAGTGAGAGCTTGGTTTTGGAAGAGACAAAGAGCAATTAGGATGCACATGTTTTCCTCGCGGTGGCACAGCTCTGGACCTGATAACCAAAGGCACAGGAAGTCTGTTTCACCAACTGTTTTAGTCTCTCATAACTTTTCTGCCATTTGCTTGGCATGTCTGATTGCTCTGAATGTATCAAATACACCCATTCATCTCGCAATAGTAAATAGGTCTTAAAAATTCCTGTTGACAATCTTACCACCAAGCCCATGTGCAATTTAAATGATTAAAAAAGAAAAAAAAAAATGGAGAGCACAAGAAAGAAATAAAATGCTAACAGGGACCTTCCCAATGTGGTCACACTGACAGGACAGCACTGGAATCTGGGTTTGTTTTAAGCCTACATTGTTTAAAAGCAGCAGGGGACCAAAATGATGATGGCATCATACTGGCTGAAGGGAGGAACCTGAATTGAACTCTCAAGCCAAATTCTAATCTGAGATTTCAGTTTCTGTATTCTTTATTAAGAAACTCCCATGGACATCGATGGGACTCCAGCATGAAGACAGCTATGTGAGCATAGCATGAGGAACAAAATCTGCTGTATGGGCACCACACATGGAAACACTATCCACAATGTTTCTCACCAGACGTCAAACATCTTGAGAGCACAAGTAAAGGAAAGCAACATTCATAAAATCAAAACCACAAATAATTAAATATTTAGTTTTCTAATCAAGTCAAGTTGTGTGCAAGCCCTTAAACAGCATTTACAAGCATTTGATTTGTTTTCTCCATTGACTATATAAGAGTACTCGTGGGCTCACAAATCAGAACTTCTTATTTGATTTGTTTTAACATGCTTGCCATGTCAGGTGGTTTTTCCTATTTCTTGCTGTTCCTTTAGAATCTTGTAAACCAGGTCAATTTATTGAAATGCCAGCTTTTATAAATATTCCTATCCAGCCAAGCCTCTAACTTAACACATGCTATAATTACAGCACAGCCATTTATGGAAAGTAACTAGAAGTAGGATAGCCCTACTTACTCACATTGAGAAATATCCTAGGCCTTGAGTCAACATTTTTATTTCAATTTCAGTTAATTTACTTTTGGAATTCACTCTGGAAAATGTATTAGCAGTTGCAGAATCTGTCCCAAATCTTACTGCTTTTTCAATTAAGTCTCAATCTTTAAAATAGGCATTAAATATCACAACATTTTATGTTGTGTTATTGAAACTTCTGGTTTGCCAATATGAGGGTGGTCAGCTATAAGGTCACAGAGACAGAAATAAAAACAGCCATATTTTCTAGGATTAGAGGCAACATTAAATTAATCTTATCATCATTTTTTGGTATTTTGCCAAAATGAAAAAATAATCAATATTCTTTTATTTGGCAAGGGCTGCAGACTCTTGGAAAAATGACATCTGAAAATAAAACAGCAAGCAAAACATCAGCATAGAAATGCAATCCCAGACAGCAGTCAGAAAGAAGAAGTAGAAATTTAAAAAAAAAAAAAAAAAGAAAAAACAAGTGTATATATTAGCAAGTTTAAGCAACATCTGAGTCCTTTCTACTGTAGCAGCATAGCTATATGATACGTGCAGTTTCAGTGTGGAACAATTTGCCCATCATAGGAAAGTACTGAACTTTGTGCCTGTTCTGGAACAAGAGATTTGTTTTAAAGATACCCTGGCTCAGTCGAGATAAAGATCAACTAGCATTTCATTTGAGCAAGTCCGCAATAGAATACACATTGCCCTGTTTGACTATGCTGTACCAGGACCATAGATCAGTTACTATCTCCCCCTTCTCACGCTCCCCATCTCCACCTGTAAATATTTGTGTTTGGAAAGACACATTGAAAGTGATTTGCTTACACAGCAATGCACAAAATTCCCAACTGTCTATGGACAATAAGGTAGCTTGGGAATACACTAAACTTCCTTTTATTCACAATGTCATCATTGACACTTCGAAACTGGAATAGGATAAAAATAAACCAGCTATCGATATGAAATAGGTACGGCAAAGCTCAAAACCAGATGTTTTTTGTTTAAAACTAGGGGCTTGTCTGAGACATGACTGGATTTCAAGTGAAACCAAGCTGCTAAACCAAATCTTTTTTTCTTTTTGCCAGCAGACTCCCACAAATAACTATATATACAAACTGGTAGTTGCCCTATGTTTTGACTTGTAATGGAAATCCAGGTAACGCAAGCACTTCCAATGATTAACGTTTATTCTCTCTCTTTGTTTTGCCAAATATGAATATAATTTAAATCAAACAGGTTAAATCAAAGCCTATTAGTCTAAAGAATTGGTGGCAGTAACCCAAAAAAGGAAAAAAACCCCAAACCAACCAAAACCAACCAACAAAACTCAAAAACCACCACACCAGAAAACCAAACCAACCTAAAAGGAGGAAACAAAAGCAGTATATCCAGAATCCATGTTACTCGTTATGTACAAGATAAATATGAGTATTTCAAATACAGCTATTGACACTGCTGGCCTAAAAATTACCAATATCTTGTACTTCATAAAACCAATTTTTTTTGTGAAGAGAACATTTTGTGTTTTCGCATTTGGAAAGTGAATGTTTTGGACATTGGAACTAAAAGCTGCCGAAGTGAGGGGATCGTGTTTCTTAAAGGACAAAGCATATGAATCAGCCACATTACCTTGGGAAATATAAGTATATAGATAGATATAGATAAGTATGTACACAAACATCCATCCCTCTGCATCTTCAGTGGAGTTTGAAAAGGACTTTCTTATAAAACCTTGCACATGCTGTGAGGAAGCACACCAAACGCTTTTAAAAATTTTGACACCTCGGAGGACACATTATTTTTTTAAGAGGCCAGTGGGGATTAAGAATAAAATCTAAGGGACGCCACAGTGTAGAGAAGACCTAGAGCTTCAGTCTTGCTATAATTATTAAGATGGACTGCAGAAATTTTACCTGGTTACTGATTCACGTCACAAATGAGTAAAATATATTTCCTTTCAAAATCACAATTCTTATTAAATACCTGGTCAGGTGCTATAGAAACCTACAGGAGAACACATTCCTCCAACCTGAGACATTCATTACCAAAATCTACGCGGTTTCTTCTAAATAAAAGAGCAGTAGTCTTTATTTCTAAAGCATAGGTGCATATTTATAGATATATAAAGTCACAACATGACTATATATATATATGTCACTATATATAAGTCACAACATGATAAAAAGGATGGCGAACAGGAGCACAAAGAAATCTTGTGTGAAAGGGAAAACCATCAGATATGGAGCATTCACTTGTTTAAGTTCAAAGATTACATAAAAATTATACAGCATAGGCTACTGTACTGTGCTGCAGAAGTGCAAAATTGAGTGCAAATTAGGAAAGGCATGTTTGAGATACTCTTAATGGTTGCTTTTGCTGAATATTGAACTATTAAGAAAGTTATATTACTGCAGATCAACTGGTAGGCAGAGTGCAGAAGAGATATTCAAAGGTGTATGATGAATGGTTCTACTATTTTATCACAGCAATTTTATTTTCTTTTATTTCACATATATTACAATCAAATTGTGAAACCTGGGAAGTGCTTTGGAATTTATTTGAACATGGGGAAACTAAAGCAAAACATGCAAATGTAGCATCCTTATCAAATGACCCTTTTTGGATTATTTTTATATCTATTCCCACATCAGTTTGCTTCTATTCTTTGTCTTATTTTTCGGGCTTCTCAGTTTTAAGAGGATGATTGGTTAATTTCTGAGAGGAGTGGTTTGTTGAGCACAAGGAACAGCTGGAAAGACAGATGTCATCTATGTTACCATTCTGTTGCTGAAGAAAAATAAAACAAGATGGTAATTTCCACTGAATAGAGATGTTTAAGTTAATTCCAGCTGTGACCATGTGATCAGCATCTACTGTGTTTGGCCCTTCAGCCAAGAACATCTGGTAAAAATACTTTAGAGGTGTGGGGAGAAAGGGGGCAGTTTGTGTGGAGATTATGTTTTATTTTAGCATGGATAATAGCTTGTTTTTCCGATGGAGTTTTTAAAAAATATTTGTGGGCAGATGATAGATAGGAAGAACACTGAAAATAAGAATGAGCACAGGGTGGGCACAAATAGGATTGAAATAACAGAGTAATCATGGAAGTCAAATTATAAGGGACTGATTTAAAATTATTTTGAGTTTTAACACAGAGTGCCACTATTAAAATAAAAAATATGTATGGACAGATTTCCTTGAACATCTTTATGTTACACTGAGATAAAGCAACAGAAAGTAAACAACAGAAAAATATTTGATATCTAGACAGAAATGCTGTTATAGTGCATCAGTTAAATAGTAAATACTACTAGCAAATTACATCTAGGTAAAAGTTACTAAGAGTATTAACTACACATTAATGAAAGACATAGGACCCATAGAATGAGGTCAGGTTTGCACTTTACTATCTAAAGCTACCTACATCATATGCAATTCAATATTCCACCTTTCTTACAACCACACCAAACAAATCCAACTCCACCTGATTTGCACCCACAACTGTGCTAAACTGTCCACACACGCATACCTCTATCAGGTACAACTGGTTAGGAGAGACTAGGTCTCTTTTCCCATACCTGGCAGCTTCGGAGACATAACTGTGCTCTGGAGAAGCTCCTCTGATCTCTGCTACACTTCCAGGACTGGTGACTACATGAGTGCATGTTGGTGCTTAACATTAGGCTTTTGAGTCTAGCCTTGGATTTATGCTTGTCATAGAACAATTGTTTTGAAGTCTAACTTTCTTCTGCTAGGCAAAAAGGATTTCCAGAAAGTTTTGCTAGTGGGTGAGAACGTAATAAACATACCTTCTCCTCTTTCCACAAGCCAGAAGGTGTGAAGTTAAAGTGCACAAATCCAGAAAAACTGCTCTGTGTTGATAAACACCTTCTAATGACTGTCTGCTTACTGCTAATCAAAGAACTGAGGCGCTCCCATGCGCATGGGATTCGTGCAATTCCCTCTTCACAAGTTCTCATTCACTATCTGATATATAAAACTCTAATAAGAGAACTTTTAAAGAGCTAAATCTGTGACCCAAATCTGGGCTGTAGCTCATTGCTTTAACAGTGATCAATGCAAGAAAACCATCTGGAGCTAAGGAGTCAGTCATTCACTATATTAAAACAAGTAGTTTCAGACTACTTTGCCACAGCTAATTTTTACATCTGCCTATTATTGCAGAAAAACATACGATTATCCAGCTGCTGATAGGCTGGTAAAGCTCAGCAAAGCTTAACTGTGTTTTAAGCACCATGATTTAGTGTAATTATTTGAAAATAAACAATCTGCTCTGTCAATTAAACATTATTTAAGTTAAATTTTTGATACATCACACAACCAGGCTTCAGGGCCTCTTTTGTGAAAAATGACATTCCGTTGCTACTGTCTGTGTAACAGACAGCTCACAAATGGATCACACAAAGCTAGCCTTAAGAGGATTATAATCTCTCTCCTATCTAGAAGGTACACAGGAATTACTGTTTGCCTGTATAACAGCATTCAGTGACAGTAGATAGTTATTGTTCCTCTCATTCTTTACAGGACCAGAGAGAAGCACAGAAGCAGGATTTAAATCACTAGCAGAAGTTCTACTAGGAAACCTCTTTTAAATTATGTATGACTGTAGGGACTCAAACACACTTTATATTTTACTTTGTTTTGGTAAACGTCAAACAACGTGATGTTGTTAAAGGTGATTTTGAATATTACAAAACTGTTCCTATTGACAGTCACATCCCCCTGTTCTGCCTCCAACTATATGAATTACCAATTTTCCCATTAGGTGCTGGCCAACAAGAAATGAAAGTCTTTTCTGTTTTCTTGATAAAATAAAAGAACTTAAAAAAAAAAATCACAGATATATGAATTCACTAACTCATGGTTTTTACGTTAGCAAAGATATTTATAATTTTAAAAATTACCTCTTTTTTTGTTGTTTCCTAACTCTTGATTTCAAATGGAAATGTGACATTCATTATTTCAGACCCTGCAGAAATTAAAATAAAGTTTCAGTTGCATTTTTGGATTTATGGTTTTTTTTTTTTTTAGTTCAATCTTCTAAAGCTTTGCATGGCATCGCAATACTGAAGCTGAGGTGAATCTTCAAATATTTAGTCCACCACAACCAGTTGTGGTCAAGTGTTCCTCTGAACTAGTTCACATAGCTCTGTCCACAACATACAGTACATGCAGAGCTTCTATCCTCGGATTTTCCACTGTTAGGCTTTATTTCAGAGATCAATACCAATTTTGCAAATTACCACTCTTACTTGTCCAAGGTACTGTTTAGGAACCAGGTTACATATGCCATTTTGTCAGTCTAGACACATTGTTCCTCTCAATGGGAATAGCATCTGCTATTTTAATTCATGTCTTCTAGGTCTTGTGATTGTGTTATATGCAAGTCCAGGAAATATTTCATAAAAGCACCATCTCTTCTAACCAAAGGGTACAGCAAGGCCAGAAAAATGATGTAGTAAATGGAATGACCAAGATGACAATTGTGTACTTTTTATATGAAACTTATAGCTAATGGCAGTAGCAATTGCCTCAAAATCTTGTAAAACAGGATTACAGTCAGCAGTCTTATTTGGAATATGACTTCAATTTACTACATACAGGAGTACCAGTAGCAAACGATACTTTCAGAATTCAAATAAAAGCTGTGTTCTGAAACGTGAATACCTTTCAGGGATGAGGTGGTTTTATCAAAGAGAACTAAGGCAAGTGAAATAAAGGGGTTCAGACTGAACCTGCCCCGAAGGGCAAAGAACATATATGCAAAACTTGCATTTTCAGAAAACTAGCATTCAAACATGGACAGGACTGTCAATCTACAAATAATGGACCAGACTACCAATCTATAATGCTATCAGTATATATGTAAAACAGCAGTTGTACTTGCATGTATATTTAGAGAACCTCAGGTAAAATTTCTACTTTGTGAGAACCTACAATTCCAGTGCACGTGAGTGCACAACATCTGAGGTGGAACAGACCAACCTTGTTTGATGTAATCCACCAAGTCACTACCAGATATATAAGTACACTCTAGGCCCCTGTGTCCAGGACTAGCACTCTCTCTCATGGACCACACCACCACCTGGCAATTCTTTGCTGAAGTGCTTTTGTACAGATGTTCCCATGGCTGAAATACTTGGGTTTTCTCCCCTTCTGTTCTGCCCTCTAGAGCTTTGCATGGCATCTCAATACTGTGTGTCAAATTTTTCTCTCTTGTTTTTTATTCATTCCAGATTGCAGTGAGACACAGCATGGAAATGCAATCAGGAGATTCTGTTCTTTGATTTGAATAGGAAAACTTTGGAAAACTTTACATCTTAAGACAGTCTGTGAGAAAGGAATGAAGCATTTGGGTCCCCCTCTGCTGTACAAGGTTTGGGATGGAAACTTAAACTCTCCACACGTATGTAGAATTTTTATGCAATAGAGTCAATTATAGCAGATATATATTGCAAAGACAGAATTTAACTACCTGTCCCAAATTCTCACTTGACTCTCAGTCCTGCGGTACAATCCTGTTTGCAAAGAATTAGTTCGATTTAGAGAGAGGTGGGCAGCCTAAATATAAACAGATACCATATTTTCAGCAAATGCACCACACTCATGCTAAAGGAGGATGTTCTGTATTCCCACTTGAAGAATGACATTTTTAAATATAATCCTGTCTTGAATGAGTCCTAATGACTGATGGAGCAAATGCCTTTAATATTGCTATCAATATGCAAATGCTTTTAACATTGCTATCGATGATATCTGTATACTATTTAGTATAAATAAGCACATAAGCCCTGTTGGCAAGCATCAACTTGGCTTCACCTTAGTTAGTAGCATTCTTAGAGTAAACTAAGTGAATAATAGGTTTCCCACCTATAAAAGTCAATATAAATTGATAGAAAGAGATGACTTTTAATCTTGTTTCTTCCTCTGTTATTTATCATTAATTGCCACCAGTGAAGGGGGTACCTACATCCAAGGTAATGTAACTCCAGAACTTATGCTCTCAATAAGTAGAACTTAAATATCAGCATCAATGACGTGTCTGTGATAGTTCAGCATTGCTAGTGACGCTTTTACAGCACTTTTACATTCAGCACAACATCCTCACTTCACACAAGCAATATCAGTCATTAAAAGCTGATTTCCAGCCTGCCTCTTGTATGCCTTGTATGTATTATGCAGAAGAGTGGTGCAACTTGTATTTTTACTCATGGGGAGAGCCAGAGGGAACCTGAGGCCTTGATTCCCCCTAGCAGCAGCCAGCAAAAGCCGGTCTAGGATATTTTGAAGGGTATTAGCCTGCTTTAAACATGCAGTGACACACAAGAACCTTGGGTGGAATTCTAAACCAATACAATCTGTATGCTTACAGAAAAATACTGGTGAAGAAAGGACAGGTTACGGTTCCAATCATGATACCCTCTGTAACAACACCACTTTGCTGAAAATAGAGCAAGAATTAGAAGCAAGAGAATGGAACTGTTACCACTACAGGAAATGGCATAAACACCACAAACAGGATCTTTCTGAAGAGATGACACAGATACAGCCATGGAATGTACTTGCTACTTAACAAGACAGTGGCAAAAAATCAAAATTATTATGTATCTCTCAATCACTTTTCCCCTTTTCCCTCTGCCATTGAGTAGCATGTAACTGTTAGGATATTGCTTTACAGTTAAGGAATTTAAACTCAGGAAACTCTCACAAACTCAGCTCACTTCAATATCTCCAACAATGCTGATGCAACAAGATCATTGCTAACATGTGTGGGAAAGGGTCACACTCACCCTGTCAGCTAATGCCTCCAGAACCAATTGTAGAAGTAACACTTACAATCCACTCATCCATGCGTATCTGTGCAAAGAGCTACAGAATAGTCTTCCTTGTAAAACTTTGCCATGAAAAATAAATTTTTCTAGACTATAATATGCCAAATTCTATACCGGTTAATTGTTATTACTTTTTAGGTAATTCATCAGGACATCATAGAAACTGAAAGTATGAAAAGAAATTACATAAATAGAAATCCCATCCTGACTTAATGTATTTAAGATTACCACTAACTAACATATTTCAAAAATTCACAAAACAAATAATTATTTTCCATGAAAAACATGCATGACTGTAAAACTGCCTGGCTAGGTAGTTAAAAAAAAAACAGCTGATACAAAAAGAGGTTTACAGAAATCAAAAAAAGGACATGTTGGGAGTTTTTATTAATTCCAAACAGGATTCTTCTCTTGGGTAGTTCACAGCCAGACTTCCATTTCTGTGCTTGGACTTCTCTGTAAACTCACTGATATCCCAAGGTTTAAGCATCTCCTACAAGTCATCCTCATTCATAGTACAGAAACATCTTTCCCTTCCTCAGACTTTCATACTGTATTGGGTAATTTAGAGGGACCTGTTCTCTGGCAGGTGTTAACTTCTGCAACACAAAATCCTCCACAGAGGTGACTTCAATCAAGATCCCAGGATAAATCACCTGCACAAATTGACCATGTTGTGGAGACAGCAAACCTGAGAACTAACTCTACCCACATTCTTTCTCATTGCTATCAGTATTTCTTGTACCAGCTATGCTGTGACCAAATGATCTGCAGAGCAGCAACATGACAGAATTGTTGATCAGGCTTCAGAAAAATTTTAATCTGGGAAAAGTTCAGGTAAAAGAAAGAAGGAATTGCTTTCTTCAGTAAGAAAAATAAAATTAAATACCAAGATGGTCTTGATATGTATTTGTTCATAGCTGCATTAAAAAAGCTGGCTTTGGTATCTACTATACCTCGTTCCTTGATCTGATCATAAGAGCACAAAAATGCTATACTGTTTCCTATACTCTCCATAGTTACCCCATTAGGCCCAACACTCAAGAGAGGTCACAAAGTAGTTTATTGTCCCTAGCAGGGGAAGTTCCACACACGATTTCATTACAAGCACAGGAAAAAACATACAGAAAGAATATAATGGAAAATATTAAAAGTAAAAAAAATAAAATAAAATAAACCTCCTAAAAAAAAAATACATTGAGCACAAAATGACTCCACTAACTGTACTATGCTTTTGAATCACACCAAACGCTGGCCTTGTGCCTCCTTGGGGGAGGCAGTTTGCAAGGGTATTGCCATGGGCAGCTAATAATCGCCCACACAAAATGGGCAAGTGAGATTAAGCCCAAATATTTGAAGGTTTGCGTTAAAAATATTTTTACCATATTTAAAAAATAAAGCAGGATTTTATTCTTTCCTATTGAAGCCATTAAGCCAATTTCTTCAATATTCAAATATTCCTTATTTCCAAAAGCCACTGCTATGACTGTTTCCCTTCCCAGGTGTCCTGCCATAATGCGTGTGCACGCTTATGCAAGGCTCCTAAGTCTAGGGAATTTCTCTAAGTGACTGAAGTCCTGTGCCAGGTGTTTGTTAGGATTAACCTTGCAAGGACTTAAACAGATTGAGGGTTTCTACAAATTGCTTTCAAATCCGGTTCTTAGACTGGATGATAACTGATATTACTGGATAGAGTTAAATAAAAGCTTCTCTCACGTATTCATTTTTGACTATTTCAGCACTGTTGTTTCCTGTTTCATGCTGGAGCCAAGGGGTTATGAGATGTGACAGTTTTTATGATGTAATGATACAGAAAGACTTCTTTTTTTAAGAAGTGGAGGTTATATTTTCCTAACATTACCATGAATGATTTGGTTGTAGTGAAAGGCTTGATTTGTTCTTTGCTATCAATAATTAATAAGGTCATGGAAAATGTGATACAAGACAGAGATTTGGGAAATTTTGTTTTAATACTGTGGTTGAAAAGTCTTCTGTCTAACAGTACATGTTCCCTCTGGATTAAGTAACCTTTGCAAGTTTTCCACAAACTGATTCTGCTGAATAGAAATTGATTAATGAGCTCAGACACTGAAATTGTCACTAGAAAATAGCCATTGAGATTCTAGTCAGTAATCACTAGCCCCAGGGTCAAGGAAGACCATGGACCGACTTAGCTGAAAAGAGAGCAGCCTTCATTTGTCTTCTCACTAACTTCATTTTAACTGTGCCTGGTGGCATTGGGTGCAGCCAGGAGTCTGCCACCACTTTTTTGATAAGCCCATGCACTGCGGGCTTCTTAGCTAGGCTAGAAAAATTCCTTCAAGGCTATAATTTCATTGGCCTGAATCTCCACTGCCTCAAGGCTTGTAAAGTTATTTACACCTGTGTGAAATTAGAAAAAGGTTGGAATCAAACACAGTCTATCATTCCAGGCATTAGGGGAATCATCTATGATGTTACTTCTAAAGATTCCTACTATCATTGCTGTCACAGTTTCTTTTGAAAACACATGCTGTAGTAGCATCATGCTTACTTGAGAGGGTTCACTTCACTTTCACTTCTTTTCACTCTGCTTCATGCCACTGATAGCTAATATAATTAGTCATGTTTAAGCCCTTAATAAATAAAAGACTCCAAAGAGCTTTCTGTGGACCATGTTCAGCCCCCCTTACCCCCTTCAGAAGTTTGCATCTGCTGGCCTGAGAGAGTGACTTTGCAGTCAAATCAATCCTCCAGCCTGTTTGAGGTTGTGTCATGTTCAACAGATATGAAAGGACATAAAGGAGGGGGAATCAATTCTCTCACTGGTACGATGCCCCTTATTTGGTGCTGTGGAATAAGAAGGATGTGAGAAAAATAGGAACAGAAAAGGAGAAAAAAAAGCTGTAGAGAGGCTGGACTGTCAGCATATGTAGGTAAGTATCACACAGAAAGGCCAGAGATATAATAGTCTTCAAAATGGAAATCTTATCTTTGCCCAGGCATGGTCAAACATCTTAGTTATTGTGAAGGAGGAAGAAATATTATTAAGAGTTTTCTCCATGACACAATGTAACAAGGGTACTTTCCTACTAGTTTATTATTCTACTGCTAGGAAGACCCGTAGCCACCCATGAGATAGCAACAGCCATCCTATCTCAATTGAAAACATTATCTTTACCAGAGGAGTCTGAATTGCCAGTCCTTGAACTCTGACATTTTCATTTGAACAGGACCTTGAAGAGGAATCTGAAATTCCAACCTGAAACCCTTTACTTTGTTCTATTTACCATGGATTTGCTTATTGACTTTAAAAAAAAAAAATAATCAGAGACTAAAACACTTATACTCTGTTTCTATCCTGACTTGCCAATTATTTTCCTGAAATGTAATGTATTCTCATTATTGGTTAATACTAGGAATTTATAGATTTTGGGGAGATTTTTGGCTACTAATTGTCATGTCATTTCCTTGTTCATCCAATTATTTTGCATCTGAAAGTTGTCATTACTTTGCTTTTAATTTTTGTATCTTGAATAAACTAGTGGATTCATGTTTTTCATAAATCAAACCATTAACTGTGGACAAAATTATCATCTACACATACAACAGAGAAAACTTAAGTTCCATTATAGTCACACCCATTTTAAATTCAGATGAATTTAATGATATTGTTGTTCATTAGAATTCTAAAAATAGGTCAATGGTAGTTTTAGTAGTAACTACAGATACTAGAAATCATGTAAAAGTTGTATCACATCATCATCATATTTTGTAATACATGCTGGATTTTTATTTCCCTGAGACCTTAATACATTAATTCCATTCCAATTCTTTTTCTGTCCTTTAAAAACAGGACACTTTTTGATTATTCAACAGCTCTACTGTTTTAAACACCAAAAAGATCAGCCCTGTGCTTTTGTTTGTTTGGGTTTTTTTATTAAGACTTTCTAGTCTCATTCTCTACTTCTTGATGATCTCCTTCTTCCCATTATATGCTTCTTGGGCAGAAGCAGTCTCCAGGGGCTTCTTTAGGCAGAAGTAATACGACTTGAAAGTTATTTTACAATGTGAACATTGTTCAATCCCTGAGGTGTATTTCACTCATTGAGCTAGTGGAATGATGGTCTTATATTTTAAAGTTAGAAGGTGCCCAGCATTCACATATCTCTGATGTAAACTACAGCAAGATATTTAACCTTACCAGGTTTCTCTTTCCCACTTGCAAGATCGGTATCAGGAATTTCTTAGGGATATTGTGATGAAAAATTATTGCTTGTACATGGAGTATGGTGCAGAAATCCCACACGCTAAGATTTGTGACGTTAATCCCACTTCTGAAAACCTATGCCCATGGGCAGCACAATACCCAAGCTACTAATTTCTATATTTCTATACAAATGCCCATATTTCTAAATCTGTTCTGCCTTTTTGAAAACGTTGCCCTTACTGTTCCACAACCACTTCATTTGCAGTTCTGATTCAAACTGCACTGCAAATCAGGTTGACTTTAAAAAATAGCAATAAGTCACACCAAAAATCTCATGTGAAATGAATTGTATTCAACACATGCTAGCATATTTTTGCAGCTTTTTTCTAGCTAGCCACAAAAATAACTAAAATTATTTTTTTATGTAAAAAGCACTTCAGACACTAAATTGCTAAGTATTAATGAAGTACAAGCATAGATTCAGAATTTATTCCGATGCATACCCCAGATGTGTTCTCTGATGCTCTCATTGCAACAATAATTGAGATATAATAAGTTTTAATGGTATCTTGCATCTGAGAGAAGCAGCACTGAGAGACACACAGCCTTTGCCATCTAGAAATAAGAATATTTCTAGTTATAATGATAGCCAGACAAAAAGCATACAGGCCCGAGTAGCTTCTTTGGGATTATTTCCATTAGATGTCATAAGGTCCCTGGGTACTTGTACAATCAGTAACACTTCACAGAGCCTTCACTTCTAACAAATAATTAGCTAAAATTGAACCAGAGATTTCTTACATGCATGTCATAGGATTTGATATGAATAATGAGGGAAAAGGTTAACAGCAGGTCATAGACAGTTCCCTATCTTCCAGCTTATTTATTCAGTGAAATGAGAAATTGATCACATTATTTTGTATAGAAGAACCTGATTCATTACAATCAACTCTGAATTGGCAGGTTTTGCTTTAGGCAATTTCAGAACATTACTTATGCTTAAATAGTTACTGGTAAGGTCATTTTATAACTTGTAATCACCTCTCTGACCCCTTCATGACCATAGTTTTAAAAGCTGAAGCATATTTTAAAATTGATAAAAGCATACATATGAACAGAAAACTAATAGTTAAACAAGAGGAGTTGAACAAACAGAACCACACAATTGAAGTATGGATGACCACATTCAGGTGTACCAGAAAATATCAGGAACACATTATCTCTTGCACATCAGAAATGCACATCAAGTTATCCCTTATTTGGTAAATTATCTCTTGGAGGGAGAATTAATCTGATATTGCATGCAGCATTAACAAGTAGAGGGCAAGAAAAAGAAAAGGCAATGGAGACAACTAGAGATAAGGATTCTGGAGTTGGAGGTGATACTACAGGGGCTGGAGGGGCAGAAAAGGCTAGTTAGGTCTTTTCCCTAAGAGTAGCAATGGTCACTCCTCCCTCTTCTGCTGACCCAAACTCCCTTAGCACCATGAACCAAGCTCTTTTTATTCTACAGAAGATTTAAAACAACTTTGCAGAACTGCTCACATCACAGGACAAGCTATCTGCCCACTCAGGTGCTCCATCTTGGGGAACACTTTTACCAACAGTTCCTTTTGCTACACCAGTATCGCCCCAAGCAGGTTGTCTTTTCCAGACAGAATGAGGAAATGCAATCCCTGCAGGGCCAGAATCAATTCCTTCCCAACCACAGAAACACACTGGGTGCAGCTAGACTGGAGCCTGTAGCTGCTGCTGGGCTCCGGATTAGATGACAGATATTCACTGATAGTACAAGAACAGAAAATATTTTATTTAATTATTTTTGCAAAACTGAGCCCGTAATTCAAGTTATTGTTATAAAGAAAATAGTAGGAAAATTGTAATAAGTGTTTGAGAATGGGTAGAAAAAGGGGCAGTACAGAACTTTGGCTGATTTACGACAAAAGGGTTTAAATTACTATAGAGTTAATTGCTTAGCGTAAGACATTCATTAAACAGCTATCGAAGAGCAACAAGTACAAAACAAAGAAATAATACATATATGTTTCAGTTGGAATAACTTCTCAATTATGCTCGTTAGCTGCAGTGTCAAATAAGGCATTATCAGCACTTCAAAGCCTAAGAAAGTAGTGCTTTAAAAATAATTCTGGGTGATAACTGAACTAGAATACGTTCAAGGACAAACTACAATACAAAATATAACCTACAGATTACTTTTCCTAAGCACCCGAGTTCCATATACTTGGGAGGCTAATGTTCAGATCTACAAAAGGATTTAAGCATCTAAAATGAGATTAGGAGGACTTGTTTAGGCTTCTACACCCACAAGAGCAATCCTTCAAACTCCTTCCTGACCCCACAGATGCTAGAAGTCTCTAATTGCTTACATGTCAGTTAATAAAGTTTACAAAGTGCTTAATAGTCTGTTTTGCACTTGCTGAAAACAGCCTCCTCACCAGCTGAAGGAAGCAGTTTGAGATTATCTAGCAGCTAAAACTGACATGATCAACAAGAAGACAGTTTTCTTATGTTCCCTAAAAACCAATGCTTACAAAGCACATCAGTCTGGTAGGTTACCAGAACACATCCAATGTGTATCTACAGGAGAAAGATGTGACCAAAGAGGGGATACATCTCAATTTTTATTCAATAGGTTAATGAACACATACTCAAAACCTTCCTTAACCCAAGAAAATCCCAAGATGTTTCTTGTTTTCCAAGAGAGTTCACTAATCGTGTATCCACAGGCTCTGAAGACCTAAGAGGGTACACCAAGCCAGTGGAGAGGAAGAATCCATGAGTCACAGGAATAGAGAAAGGATAAAATGACAAACAGCGTTCTCCAGCCCAGCGTTTCATCTGGAAGAGAAGAGTTATGGGTTCAGGTGCTTGTGCTGCTTGTTTGGGATTCAGTGCCTCAGTTTGGTTACAGCTGTAGAGAGTTTTAAGGCACTTTATTATCTGTGTTTAATTCAGGGTTGTGTATTTCACTTACGGAACAAGGTATCTAAATTTGAGGCATAGTGATATTCAGCAATTCCTCTGGAGATTTTTGTCCTAGATTCCTTAAGCTCACTGAATAACGAAAAAATGTATTTTAAAAGCATATCTCCATGTCCTGTTCCTAAAGGTGTGGTTCACTGAAGCTCACTTAGATTAGACACAAGTGCATAAGAACAAATTAGTCAGCATCTTAGTTGAAGGTGGTCTAAATGGTCTTATAACAGCTTCCACCTTCCTTTAATTAATGTCACACATGATTTGCTGATG
This sequence comes from Charadrius vociferus, assembly GCF_000708025.1. NCBI lineage: Eukaryota > Metazoa > Chordata > Aves > Charadriiformes > Charadriidae > Charadrius > Charadrius vociferus. Next base: position 1,813,597 of record NW_009648337.1, on the reverse strand, counting down.
CTTCCAACAGTTTAAAGGAGAAGAAAAGCACACCCAAAAATGAACATGTACCACATACTCAACTGCAGTTTTGCTATCTGCTTTAAATAAAGGTATTGCTCAGCCATGAAAAAGCTAATGGCAACAAAGTTGTAGAAATGTCGGTTAATTTCAAAACTGCCCTAAAAATTGCAGTTAAGAGTAGTTTAAAATATGCCTGTAATGTAAGTCTATTACTGGCAGCTGTACAGTTCGATGTTATAGTATGCCCACTGAACTGACACCTGCAGCTTCCTTATCTTCAGGATGCTTAATTTACTGATATTTTGTTCAATATTCATAAGGAATGAGAATTATGTGGTTGAAAAGGAAATAGGAAATATCCAGTTTAAAAAAATAGCTAAAAATCTCGTGGAAATATGTACTTCATTAGTAAACAATACTTCAAGCATTTTTGTGGATATATTTTATCTGACTTTCATGGCAAATGATTAGCCTTTCTGGTCAATTTATCTGAATTACGTGAGTAAAAGGTTAACAGCAGCAAAAAAATGTATAAGCAACGTATTTCATACACTCCTTTTCAACACATCTAACGCTTTCTCTTTTTCTCACAGCCACTCCATTTTGTACCAAGTAAAAGATTAGCAAATGAAGAACTTTCCACTTCTTTCCAGTCTCTAAAATTGCCACCTTTATACAATCTCATTTAAGACAAAAATTTTGACACAGGTTCTTCCCCTCGTTTAGGTCTTGTCATATTGCTAGGGCTGCTGTTTATGTTCCTTCACACACCACTCATGTAGATTTAGACCTTCTCTTGTATGAATGTGCAGCAGCTTTGGCTCTTTGCCCTCTTGCAGCAGGCTTTCCATCTCCTCACAGCCAGGATGGGGTAGTCCAGCTGCCATAGACACATGAGAGCAAAACTCCTTTTTATCCCCACCCCTTTTCCAGAGCTTCAACTTTGTCAGCACACTGGATTTACAATTTCTATCTGCTAGAACATAACATATTTGAAACAACCAGGCATTTTGCAGCAGTTCTAAAAGCCAGTCACTTTTTCACTCTCACTAGCACAAAAAATAGGTAGATCTAAACAAAACAGCACATACATAAACAGTCCCTTCCCAGCCTCAGAATGTCATAGGTGCTCTTGCTTCTGTGCCATCAGCTGCAACAGAAGGCTAAAGAAAAGGGAAGATGTTCCTGCTGGAAAAATGCACTCAGTTCCTTTTATAACTCACTATACCTTTCTAAGTCCTTTCAATCCTGCTCCGACTTAGACTCCATAGTTTTGAGGATTTGGCAAATCATTAAGACCTGAGTTCTTTTTTCTCCTGTTGGAAATTTTCTGCTTGGTAAAGTCACGTTTCCTATTGTAAAGTTAAAGAATACTTTTTTTTATTTTAAATGGGATGTGACCATCCCATTGTTCTCAGTTGTTCCTATATGAACAAGAGCTATCAAAATTCATCAACAAAATTTTCTGCTTGGCATAGGAACAGCCCTGAAAAACGTTACTGACATATAGAGCCCATTCAACATTGTGACAATCTCCTCATCTTTGTGAATTATGGGATCCCAATCAGAATTCAGAAACTGTACGTAGACTGAATCTCCAGATTGTCAGAAATACACATAAGTAGTAGCTAGCTTTATGTCGCAAAAGTCCTTATTTGATACAAATTACAGTATGTTGCCTCACAGCTCTATTATAGCATTCAGAATGATTTTATTATTTCAGATCTTTTATTAATACAGCTTATATGACACTCAGGAGGCCTTTTTCAGGAAAAATAAAAGATAATTTCTGTCATAGGTAGCTTATTATCCTTGCCCGTGTATCTGTACGTTGCAGTAGTGGCTAGAAATATTTCACCTGCATGTACTTTTTCTTGCAAGATCAAAGATCAGTCCTGCAAAAGCTTAAATAATGAATAACTCTGGAAATGTTATTCATTCAGATGTTAAAAGCTGAGCAACACCTAAGGAGACGACATAAAGACCATGAATTAGCCTTGTGGAAAAGAAAAGCATTTTTCCCTTTTGGAACAATCTTCTTGAATCAATAGCTGTCTTGGGCCCAAAAGTGAATACAAATTTTAATTATAAGAAAATATGAAAGTCAACAAGTCAAAAACTAAAGTATCATTTCTCTGTTCAAAGACAGAACTAGAATCTGCTTGCATTTTCAACCAAATATGTCTTTGCAAAAGTTGCAAAATTTTGTGGAGTGAGGAGTGCCACATTTTATTTACTGCTTCCAGGATGGATTCTCTCATCAGGGAGTTAAAATTATGAAAGAGAAAAGTGAGCATTCTACCTAATACTTAAATAAAACACTAAGTGATGTTATATAAACCTATTTTGTGAAAATATTTGAAAGGATTTCTGCTCAAATGTAGAATGAAAACACATTTTCAAGCTTTGAGGATCATGCAAAACATAATCGTGATTTCTTTCAGGATAACTGTAGACAGACCTATCCCACGATAATTGTACATCCAGCTACAAACATCAGAGGCCTAAAAAAACAGTTAACATCCTCTTTCTGCTGCAACAGTATTATATCCTTTCTTCACAGGTTCCTAAATCCCTATAATAAGTCGAAGATATTTCATTTCAGAGACTAGCAGATTCCATAATGAGTTAAGTCTCTTTACAGTTTATTTTAATAAAGCACAGCTTTCTAAATATACAGAAGCTATAAAATGTTCAGGTTGCAGCAATAATATGTTTAGTAGCCTTGCTTGATAAAGTGGAAATGTTTGCATGTTTCAAATTACGAGCAATTTAAAGTAGGAAGTAAACAAACTAGCTCTTGTGTTATGAAGCTTGACATTGTTAAGCCTTAAGAGAACACATACTTCACAGTCATACAGACTGAAATATGCCCTGTAAGCTTGGCAAGAAGAGCAATGCCATAATGATGTAATGCACAAAAGTCACCACAAACTTCCATTTCAGTGCAACATCGCCTAGCTGTAAACTTTAAAAATTTACTGTTGTTTCTGTTTTTAAAATTAATTCATTATTCATTTTCTTATGAAAAGATCAGTGCATATGTAATACACAAGAAAGCTTTCCTTTGGATCACAAGTAAGAAAAGTAATCATTGTAAATTACAAATAATAAAAAAGTACCAGTATCTTAAATGAACTGACAGAGTCAGAAATATCACTTGATAACAAATCTTTCAAAAATATTACAGTAAATTACCATTCTTTTCCTCTGTACCAACATAAGAGTGGAAACTTTTTTCTCCTCTGTGAACTTGTTATTAAATTTGCAAGCATTTACGCTATATATTTTCTGCCCATAAATAGCAGAATTAAAGTCAATGGTATAACTTACCAACCTAAATGTAATCATTCCTAATTCTTCACATAATTCTGGCTAGAAATCAATTAATTAAACTGTTGTATATATGAAATACAACAAAATGTTAAGAATCAACTAGAAACACTACAGATATTAAAAAATCTCGACCTAAGCAGCCTCTGATTTGTCAGTCAAATCAGCCTGGAATATCATGACTTTTCAAATCTATAGCTACTATCTATTTCAGAATATAACTGATTCAGAGTTGTAGGCACACAGACTTGCAAAGAATTATTCTCAAAGAAGCCTGCAGTATGAAATACATGCACAAGTCCACAACTAGAGTTGTTATATGCACAAACATTTAGATAAATAAGTGTCATTCATCAGTTCAGCTAAGAAACCAACAGCAGGTAAGATATCTACAGGCAAATCAAAAGTATAAATTTCTGTCTAAAGTTTTTCTGAAAACAAGTAACTCTTACAAAGAATCATTGCTTATTTTGTGTCTATTACAATGCAAAAGTAGCTCTCGTTTTTATATACTGGTTCTACAAATCTTCACTTTAAAAGTAGTTTCCATTTGTAGATATAAGTATTGTGATGCCATATATGCAAAACTATTTACCTTATTGCAAATTCACCCCATTTCCAAAGGGTGGAAATATTTTTAGCAAACAGCAAGAGTTGACAGATCTTACCCTCTGCATATCTATTTCTAAGAGATCATTAAGTAACACACAAGGATGACGCTATAAGCTAACAGAATGAGATATTCCAAATTGACTAATTTAATAGCAAATTGTAAATCATGGTGGTGCTTTTGAAAATCCCTGTCTGTGTGCCTGAACACAACAAATACCAGAACATTTTAAAGGCCCTGACACGTAATCAGCATTTCTTATGTAATCCAACTTGAGATGCTACTTGAAAGACTGCTACTGCAGTCTTACTGTCAGTAAGATAAATTAATGCGTATTAAAAATATTTGACGTTTTAATTTCATGTTCTGACACTCTCAGGTCCTTTGATGATGGATTAAAGTGGCTGAATACAGAGAATCAGAGAGATGCCCTTCCCTGCTTCAAAGATGTTTGCTTAGCAGCTACGTAGGCACCAAAGTGCAAATCACCAAGTGAGCTAACCCGCTCTGCCCGGAAGGTCAGACTAGCTTCTTTACTGCTCTGTGCTGTTACAGAAGACAACTGTTATGCAACTCCAAAAATTCTATGCTACATCGTGACTCATAATATAGGCTTTCTCACTCATATGTATAAGCTTATGGAAATTTCATTTCACAAATGAAATTTTATTAGCTGAGTTTAAACCACAAAGAAACAAAGACTTGCCAAGTGAGTTCAAACAAGCTGATGGTGGTAGTGAACATGTAGCATGGGATTTTGAGTTCCCACTTCTTTGCTTATAATGCTAGGAGACTGAACCTTGCTTTTCAAACAATTAGAAAGTGATAGCAGCAGCAAATCAGTCTTTGTTCAACCAAAGCTACAGAACTCCTTTTTGTGCAAAATTAGATCTCTCTGGACAGTATCTCTTCAAGCATACATGATGTATGCAGTTTGCCTTTTTTCTAAAAAACAAGAAACATTAGTCAATTCAGCAGAAAGAGTGCCTGTGGATTTCTGTGGGGTCATATAATCACAAAAAGAATTAATTAGTTTGATCCAGACCATATGCAGGTGATGATACATCTATCCTGCTGATTCTGATTTAATAAGCAGCTTCAATTGGCTATAAAATAAAAACCTGGTTCTTTATGGGGATTTTTTTTTTATTATTATTTTTTTGTTGTTGTAGAGGGTTGATTTTTTTTTTTGTTTTGGGGTTGGGGTTTTTTTGTAAGTCATGGGCATTGAGAGTCAGAATGCTTTGTCAGATAATGCTTTCAGTTGATGCTTTTGGAGACTTGAATGCATGTAGCTCCTGACAATGATTATATGCACGTGTTCCATATAATTCCAAAAGCACACCCATTATGAAAGATTAGTACAGTTGTGCTTATGATGTATTTAGGTCGTCTGTTAATGAATATTTCTACTGTCAGTACAACAAAAGTGTGATGATCACAGTTAAAGCTTAACAAAGAAAATGCTGTCAGGCAATTAGTAAGCTGAAGTCAGCAGTACTAAAGCGAAATATATCATGTTTGGAATAGCACAGTAGTTTGCTTGCGATAAATGTTGAAACAGGTCCTCATACACAGAACATATCCCAGCCTTGGACAAAAAGTTTAGCCTCGGAAAAAAAAAAAAAAAGGCAACACAGCTTTAACTCCTTATTAGATTTCTTATTTTTCTTTCTAAAAGAGTCTCAGCCACTAGGCATCCAGGAAGGTGAGTACTCCTTCATTAAAGCACATTTGCCTTTTTATGAAAGTGGTAACAACAGCATGCCTGAGGAAAAGGCTGCACTACAAACACGTGTATCTACTTAAGAAAAAGGAGAGTCTATCAAATGGATCATCTCAAAAACTGCAGAGATTTTGGTAAAAACTCAAATGAATCTTATCCTCCAAAGATTATTATTAAAAAAAGAAATAATTTGGGAAAGCCTGGTAATATTAGTCTCTCCATTCCACTAGAGGAAATAGGAAGGTAGAAATACAGTAAATTCAAAACCAGCAAGAGGTCCTTCCAAAGTCTCTAAGCCTTCCCAGTCGACAACTAAGCAATTACAAAAGCTATAAACAGTATGCTTTTAGAAAGGAATGATAGCTAAATTCAGGTACGACCTGATCAAGCATGATTTCATCACCAGTTAGTCAATACTGGCTAAATTACAGTAGGTCTTAGTTTGTTCTAAAATGCTTTACTACTGGCCCCATTCTTTAATTGTCAGACTTCAGTCTTCCTTAGCCTCGTTATCATAGCTATGAAAATAATTCCTACTATATCATGCTATAAGAATATAGGGCAGATCATCCCTGTGCAGAAATGAAGTATTTATAAAACCAGTGAGACGCAGTGCAGAAAAAGGATGCACAAAATGAGAGAAGCTAAAGCAAAAATAAGGCAGGGCTGGAATGGAGGGGAAATTTAAAAAAAAAAATAAAAAAATCCCTATTGTATTCTAGAACTACCTAAATTATAAAAAATATTCTCAATATCAAAATCAACATAATCTGAAAGATTCCTGGACAATATACAAAACAAACCTGTGATCAGAAATACTTATAAGCAAACTACACAGGCTTCACCATCTAAGCTGCAAAAGAATCAGGTCCGTGGTGTTAAAAAGTGCGACACCAGTAAATGTAAGGGTTGTAAGGGAGAAAGAATTGATTTTGCTCAGTGTTGTAATTACAACGGCAGCAACAAAATAGAGCTGAGTTAGTTTTACTTTGGATATTGACAGCAATGAAAACAGGCTAGCACTGACTTAAGGATGGTTGCATGAGGTCACTGGAGCTCTGTACCTATCCTTGACACCCATGCTTACTAGTGCTACATCTTTCCTGATAACAGTAATCAAGCTACTTATATTCCAGATAGCCACATATGCTGCCCTAGCACCTGAGGTTTCTAGGTAAGCATCTTTGTAACAACATATGTAATAAATTAATTTTTTTTCTCAATGTCTAGAGCAGGAAAAAACAGAAGTATCATATGAAATGACCAAGCTTACTGGAACTGCAAAAGCTAAGTACTGAAACATGAAAATAGAATATACTCTGACTGACCTTAAAAGCAAAAAAAGAAAAACCCCACATGTGAATGAAGTAGAAGAAAGGATCCAGGGAGTGGCTGCAGACACCCATTTAAAGCTTGATGTCAATAAAAATCATAACAATAGCATCACAAGGCCCTATTGCCTGGAAGATTCAGCCCAACAGAGAATACAGGAAAAAAAATCACAGCCAGTGCAGACAGGAAGTAACAGGTCAACAGGAGCACCCAGAGAGCTGGTGAGACATCAGCTGTTACTGACAAGCTTACAGGCAGCAAAACAGAAAAAAGGGACTTGAGGGGAGATGGGGGAAAATGAGTTTGTCATTGACCTAAGCCTGATTACCCTTGGGGTCTAGGTTCTAAACTGCTACATCTGTTCTTTTATGCTGAGGCCTTTCAAGATGGATGCTGTGTATTACATTATTTTCAACACTTGTTTCTAGCATATTTGTTTGAGGAACATATTAAGGGTGTAAGAATGTCCATACTGATTTAGACTAAAGGATTATGTAGTCTAGTGACTGATTCCAGCTGTGCTAAAAAAGCACAAAGAATGAAGGAAATGCACACAAATATACTACACAGGGACCTTTATAATCTAGTACCTCCAAGCTGCTGATACATTTACTTCATGACACTATAGATCCTCCAGTAGGATCTGTTACAATAACTTTTGAGCTAGAAGAGGTATCTAAGAAAATAAGGGAAAGATTAAATTAATGTGTAATAGTCCCGAATACATAAAAGCTGGCACCATTTGTGGACAAGTAGTATTACATGGATAGTCAGAAAATGGGAGAAACAAAGAATTAGTAATCTAAAGAAGTAATTTAATGAGCTTTTCCAGAATATGGGGAGATTTAATTCTACTGCAATTTGAAGTACTGAATAGACAACATGCGGCACTGAAAACTGAGGTCTCCCTTTACTGCTAAGATTACGCCTTGAGCTTCCCAGAACTAAATTCTGACTTTGTTAACTCTTGAAGGCTGGAATGCTAATGCAGAATACAAAATAAAGGGCCTTCAGCAAAGAAAAGGTTTTGGCAGGTTTGATAAAAGCATCAATACCAAATGCTTGGCAAGTTAACAACTATGGAAGGTACAACTGTTTTCATTTATAGGAAGGATACAGACCAAAAAAAGTAGTAAAATTTTCTTGCTTGGTGAATCAAACTTTGTCTCAATAATATTTTTCATTACAAGGCTTAGAGAGATTATTGAAAAGAATGAAAATTGGGAAGGGTGAGAAAAGGAAGTGATAACTTGGCCTAAAACTCTCTTGTTTAGGAGAGCCTCCTTCTAGCTGCCTGTATGGACCAATACCTTCCCACAGGTTTGCAAGTGATCAGTGAAAGTGACCAATGAGATGCAATAAGTAAGCCACACCCTATAAACTGTAAATCACACAACTACTCTTTAACTGTTACAATAAGCTGGCAAGCGTTCTCCGATAGTCTTTTGGTATTGTTTAGTGGAGTTTGTGCCTGTAATAGAATCCATAAGTTAAAATTCCCTGGCACTTAACATATGCTTCAGATAGTTCAACAATGACGAACCCACACACAGTTGTACATATCTGGCCCAAAGCTTTTTAAGGCTGTATTTTCAGGAGAGGCAGACAGCAGCCAGATGCTTTGGGAAGTCCACCATTGTTTTTCCATAGAAAGGGAAGGAGTTGTCCTCTGGCAGTTCCCTGATGCAAAAAATCTTGTATCCCCACTAATTGTGATCTTTCTTATTGAGGCACTGACTTACTGTAAGCCACTGACTGTGTCTGTGACACACTAATTTAAAGTCATATTACTGACCTTCCACATTCTTCATGTATGAGTTGCAGGTACTACGCAGGCAGGTAGAACCAAACTGCTTCGGTATTTATGGCTCCATTCAACTTTACAGAAAATCATCTTAGAATCTATTTAATGGCAAATGAACTAGTATGAGAGAATATCTATAAAGACTTGACACTGAATTATAATTCACCATTTATCTTTACTGATATATATGTCCTTCACTACGATGGCCAACAGTCCCAAAAATTTCTGAAAATAATTTTTTTTCTGAAGGAATAATCATTCAATTTTCTGTGAAGTTCTGCTTTTTGTCTCTCTAAGTCTACACTTCCACTTAGTTCTAATGGAACATTTATTCTCCCAAATGAAAAGACATTTCTCAGGTAGCTAGATAGTCCCCTGATGCCTTTTGTTATAGTAGAGTGGTAGCCTTGAACTAACTTTCTATTCCACTGGAGCAAGTGCCAAGATGACAACCAGAGCACACTGTGTTCCACCTGTACTGCACAGATAGTGCGCTTGGATGGCAAGCAGTCCAGTGACGTCTTCCAAAATATATTAATACATAGACATGTAAAAAGAGGATTTAAGACTTCTCCTAGTCACTACTTTTTTTTGCCACCAACTGAAACATCTTAGATACCAGCTGTCTAAAAGTTGCAAGTCAGCTGCAAGGGCCCCTGACTACACCATGAAGAGGTATAAACATCTTAAAAGTAGAGGAATCGTTCTCTGAACTGGTCAATACCCCTCTGTCAATATTCAGTGAAGAGGCTACTAGGATACCTGTGAAAAGGAGAGGAAAGCAATCCAACACTCAACCTATTCCACCAAGTAAAAACAGTGTAACATCACTATCTGAGGGCAGAACTCAGAAGATGCTTATGAATTTCCAACTGCACAAACCTCACTTCATTTTTTGCATATATCCATAAATTCCTCAGTCTCTGATCCAGGTTACACTTTCTTAATCTGTTCCCTCCCCACTCCCTAGTAATGAAGATCTCTCTCACATTCTACCTTCTTCCAGACGGAGTTGCATAAGCTCCCTCCCCTTCTATCTCCTTACACAGTGCAAAGACATTAAGTGTCTGTTTAATACATTTAAATTGCTTTTAATGCCATTTAGCAGTTGAAAAGAAGGAAAAAAAAAACACCCAACTCTTAGATACGTAACAACTGTAAGTGTTGTGCAAAGCACATCTCAGTAATCCTGCAAGAAGCAGAGCTACAATCAGACTGAGAGCACAGTCAGTCACCTGAACAGCTGCCTTCTTCAATTCATTCTACTTGTGCTTATCTTCCTTCTGGTGGCTCTGCTTCAGCTTTTAATTACGTTCTACGGGATGTGAGTCTGAATTGTTTTCTCAGGGCACCAGCCAACACTGACAATATGCTATTTTTCACGCTGAATTATTTTGATAGGCAGGACTACAACGACATCAGGAAAACAGCAGCCACAACATTAGTAATGATGGCATTTTCCTGTCACTCTGACCTGCACGATGGCCTGAAGAACTTGCATTCACTGGTAAGAAAGACACTAGAAGTGCATAGGATCAATCTAGGTAGGTCACTTTCTGCTCGGTTTTATTTTCTGCTCTCTGTTGTTGTGATCTTCCATTTTGAATGACGTTGAATTACCAGGAAAGAACAACTGCCCTTAAACTAAACCAGCATAATGGGTGAAATCAAAATGACAGAAAAGCGTGTGCATTGCCAGGACAAGAATGCAAATAAGTTCTGGATTTGTGTTAGTTTGTGGGTCCCAAAATTATCTTTACATTCTTCTAAATTATTTCCAGAGAGATTTTATAATGCTTTGCTACCACAAATATAGAGAAAAATCCTAAATCCATGGATAACGTTTGGCCATAGGCAACAGGCAAATCAGGCCACTGCCAAAGCAGCAAACTAACAAAGGGCAGTAAATTAACTATAGCGCAATGACCTGGTTTGCCTGTGCTTGAAGCTTGCAAAACCAGGGTTGCTACTGATGCTGTTAACGGAAGAGTCAGCATCTGAGGCGGCTGCGGTTGTCTGTGGTAGCCCTATTCAGCAACTGTTTTCAAACCCATTGGCACCTGGGCTTTACCAGTTTGCAGCCTCAGATGCATCCCTTTCTTCACTTTCTCTTTTTCCTTTACAGCAATGACTCAATCTCTTTCTCAGGGACAGCACATCTCAAATTTGTTTATACTAATTTGAGTGCTTCCTTCCTAATGTCTCAGGTACTACAGAGAAGGTAGAATTACATCTTTACTCTTTATCTGAGCTATGTGTGCCTTTGAAATCAATGTTAGCAGTAGAAGTAAAAAGTGAAATTTTAAGACTTAATTTCACTATCATATACAAATATAAAGGTCCATCTGACAACCTCAGAGGGATTTTTGACTTTCTGCCCTGGTAATACCCTGTACACCATGACTGGACAAAGTGAGGTATTTAACAGTCACGGCAGACAGAAAAGCTAACCCTTGAGTTTCCACTCCTTCATTTCTATTACTGCTGTTATTACGTGCTCACCCCTCCAGTAAGCTATTCCCTTACCAAGTTCATGATGATGCAACCTCATTGCCTTCAACTGAGTTATTGATTTATACTCGCATAAGAGAAGAATCAGTCCTAATAAATATCTACAAGATGAGAATAAAGACCAATTAGTGCTTGCACAGAAGCTGTTTGCATTAAAATTAATTCCATCTGCAGTAAATCTAGACAATAGACAGAAATGTCAGTAGAAAACTAAGGATATTTTATTTTGTCTTTTGCTTTCTATTTACTTTATTTTATGGATATACGTTTTTTCAATCACTGCTATTTGTTAAAGTTGTCATTAAATGTAAATGGATTAAGCCCAATTCTGCCAGACAATATATGCCGTTCAAGACCTGTACAATATGAAAGCATCTTTCCCGAGTCTACAGATTTCTGCACAGCAAGGGTTCTTCAATGGTTTCTAATTATTTATACATATCATCTCACATCACAGACTTAGCTATCACAAAGAGACAGTGGTACCTTCCACACAAAGGTCATAGGCCACTGTTATTGACATATGCCTTTAATCCTTTGGATGCTTCAAAAGATGAAGATTAGCAGCAATCGTCAGAACTCACACCCAGGAGATAGCTATTTTTCAAAAAGTTGATATTATTGATGCTTACAAAAGAAGGAGAGTATGTAATTTATCTAATAAGTCAGGTCCTGTTTGCCTAGACTCCAGAGTTTTGACAGTTCCCTTGCTGAATTATTTGATATTGAGTTTCATATAATAAATGCAAATTTTTCATCAGCTATGCATCTTCTTAGGAGCAACTGGTATTATTGGGTGGATTTTCTTCCTTGGTTTTCTCCAGAGTTTTTCCTCTTAAAGTCTTTGTTTCCTTTAGAATTCATTATAAATGACATAATTATATGTCTTTTTATCCCTTGATTGAGAGCATTTCTTACAGATGATGATTTACCACTTGGAAATTACAAATAGCATGAATAGATACAATTATTATATTGCAGAATTTCCTTTAAAATCCAGAAATGTAGTTTAGCTGAACTGTTCATAAATTATAAGCAGGCAGGTCACATTATTTCCTCTAATCTTTGTATGTGACCCTTGATGCAAATTGAATTGTTTCCTCAAACTGGATTTGAAGGTTTTCTCTGGAATGTAGAATAGATTTCAGACTGGAACAGCAGAAATGGACACGAAATGCAAGTAAAAGAAACTAGATGAGATAATTATTTTTATGAGGATTCTTTCAGGCGATCACCATGTTTCAGTAAAATAGTGTTCCAGCTGAGGTTTAACTGAGGTACAGAGTCTGACCAAAGCCCATTGAATCCACTGAAAAGCTTCCCATTAATTTTGACTAGACTTTGGCCCAAGCTTAGGAAGAAGATGCATTAACACCACCCTTCAGTTTTCTAGTCCTATTTTACATAGAGAGAAGGAAAGGTAATACAATGCCTAAAAGCGTAAAACATGGTTGTATGAGGCTAGCAGTATTTTTATAGTTATCTGTTATCATGGGATTTTTTTTTTTTAATGCAAATGCTTGGTTGTGTCTTTGTAGGTGGTTTTCTACAGCTTACAAAGATGAACCAAGAATAACTTTTTTATCCATCATACATAAATGCCATAGTATTTGTTGTTTTGTTTCTGTTCTTATGGAACTGCCAGAATGCAAATGTTTTCTGCTTTAGAAACACATTTAAAGTAAAAATGTAAACTATTTCTTTTGACAATGGTGTTGCCTAATTAATGAGGCAAAAGTCCAGGAACGCTTTTACACATATGATTGCATATGTCCATTAGTGTATTAGTTACTGCTCGTACATGTACACATTAACGGCTGCATCAGAATCTGTTTCAGAAAGTATGGCCTGAAGCCCACTGAAATCAATCTACAGTTGCAGTGACTTCAATAGAGTCCTGTGTGTACGTGTTTGCAACAGATGACTGTCCAACAGCCAGTTCTGAGTATCTGAAACAGGCTCATCCTCTCTTCAAAAATGAGGGCCAGAGCATCCATTAATGGAGTGAGGAGAGGAGGTGAGAGTACCAGGGGAATTAAAGATCAAAGAGCTGCAATTAGGCAATGCTAATCAGGAATACTCTCAAAAGGTTTCCACTTCTGTAAAAACCCTTCAGTTTATTTTATAAACAGGCCCTATATAATGTAGGGCCATCTAACCATTAATTCAAATTGTTTTCAGGCTCCAGTCTCTGCCAGCGAATGTTATAAATTAGGGCTGCTAATATGTTAAGCATACTCCAAGTGAAATCAAAGTCAAAGCTCATATTCACTTTAATCAGGGCAGGGCTTGGCCAGTGCTTCAGACTTCTTAATATCCTATTCATAATGTCTAATACAAAGTCCCATTTCTTTCGTCAGATATTTGCAGCTGAAAAAAAAAAAAAACAACAAACCACAAAAACCCCACACCATGGCATTTTTTCAGAGGTGTGTAAAAAAACTACGATTTCTTTCACTGTTTTCAGACTTCAAATAAAATAAATAAATAAATAAACAAATAAATAAACAAACAAAAAAACCCACAACTCAATTACTTCTGATCTCACAGCTTGCTGCTCCAGATTTGATCCTGGAAGTAATGCATGACTACAAAGTTCACTCACATAGAAGAGTTTGCAATTTATCTAAAGAAGATACTATGAAAGTCCCAGTCACTTCTAACTCATCCCTTCTCCAGGTCATACATTGCTATCCCTTTTCTTCTTCCAGCACTGGCATTTACCTGATCATGTAGATCAACTGACAGAAAATAAACCCTGTAAGAAGCAACAAATATATTTCAACATGATACAGACATGATTCAGATGTGTACCAAATGATAGATGAGTTAGACAAGTGCTCACTCCGCAGAGATGTATTGCTTCATACAAAGAAATAAAAAACCCTGAGAATAAAAGTCTGATTACAGTAAGAAGAATGAAAAACCAAGAAGTAAACTTCTACAGCCTATCACCAAACTTAAGCCAAATAATCCCAAAGAGTTTAAGAAACATCTTCACATTGAACTGAACTAATTTGTCTGCTTCTTCTGCGTAGGCCTTCTCAGTCCATATGCCTTCCCTTATTGTCACTTATCTGAATTTTCTGTAAGTCATTACAACTTGTGAGGCCTCAAAAAACTATAAGCTCCTTTGGGTGGGGAATTGCTTTTGACAGGTTGATGAACCAAATTTCAAATAAGCAGCAGGAACATGTGCAGAAGTACCAGCAGAGGGACGGAGCAGGACCATCTTTCTTCTTTCTGATGGATTTGTAGACCTGTTCATTAGCTCTAGTGTAACTTAACCACCTGGCCTAAATAAAAATGCTATACACCAAGAAACTAGAACAGAAGTCCAGTGTAAGGAGGCCAGTTGTCAACAGTTATTAACAGAGTCACTATAATGGAACAAAGTCTCCAAGCAAAGCCAAGAATGACGTCCACATACTTGATGCCAACCAAAGTGTTCCCTCCTGACATGTCTCTCCTGCCAGGAGGGAACGAACACCTGGCAAACAAAATGGACCAGGAACTGTAAGTGATGCTTTAAGCTGTAGAACCACATCAACATCTGAACAGACCAATGACAAAGATCACCTGAATAGGTAATACCATCACAACTGAGGTATAGCAGTTATTGACAGAGACAGTAGAAAGAAGAAAAAAAAAAATCAGAAAAATTATTCTCAGGGAGGTTGGAAAATCACCTCTATTCGAATTGTGAAACCCCTGATTTTCATGCGCATTTTGGTTTTATTACAATCTCCTTAATAAATTGCTTATATTTTAATTAGAAAACAAAAGTAAGATACACCACTTCCTAAAGGTATGAAAAAAGTCATGAACTCTGCATGTAAGAGAGAAGCAATTTTTTGTCTGGCTGACCAATACCTGTCACATTATTCTCTTGTGTTCTCCTATGAATATGCTTCCTGAGTCCTATATCCAGACTAGAAGGGAGCTTTAGGTTTAAACCATCAGGAATCTGCTGGTGCCTTTGACTTCTACAAGTTACATCAACGCTAATAGCTGTTTGGTCCTCTGGTACAAGAAATCCCTAATGAATTCTGAAGATCAAACACAGAATTAAATAAACACTTTTATCTGAAGTTTTGGCCAAGTTACTTTAGCTTTCTTTTTTTTTTTTTTTTCCTAAAATATAAAATTATATACTAGCAACACATCTTGTTTTTAATAAAAATATCCCACAAAGTTCAAAATAATTTTTTAATCAGAATATTTTTAGTTTGCTGAAACATGTTTTTGAAAATCCCTCCTATGAAAAGATGTTTTAAAATTCAAAATAATTTACAATAATGAACAAAATAGTCTAAAATCTGGAGGATAAATAAACTCTATTGTGAGCCTGCAAAATGGAAAGAGCTGTGAAAGTTCAAAATGTTTCACAAAATCATTTTCATGTTTTTCAACCAGCTCTAGTTACACACTTATTACAGTACACCAGCTTTTAAAAAGCAGCTGTGTTTTCTGCCAAGGGGTGACAGCATTTCATTGTGGGGATAATGTGTGTAAACCATCCCTTCATTATATAGGGTCTGATCTTGTATTCTTTCTGCATCCTAAGTTCACACTGAAACTAACTATGTGTTAACAATAGTATTCTAGCCAAATTCTAATGGGATAATTGTGTCATTATGCCTACCTTAATTTCCCTTTTTTCATTAGGATATAGCATTTTACTTTCTGCTATTGAGCCAAAGTCTTTGATAGGAATTTTGCCATAGAAAGTTGCACAATTTTTTTCTGGCTTGCTAAGATTTTATGCACCTTGGTATGTTTCCCTGCTGAGGCAACTGCACTTTGACAGCAGAGAAACCTTCTCCCTTCCATGCAAGAAGATCTGGCAACTGTTCAAAAGCAAACTAACACTATCCAAGATAGATCAGAAAATAATCATATCTACTCAAATGGAACACAAGAAGCCATTCAAGTTCTGGACTATTATTACCCAACCTGGAATTTAGCTGTGATACTTGATCAACATAATTACTCTCACAGAGACTGGTTGTCAAAGGTTCTTCTACTACCACACTGGTCAGTGGACATTTCGCATGGACAGAGAAGCATAAACTCCAGCGTACAATTTTATAAAGGGCAAAGTAATTGCTGCAAACATTTCACTAAAAGTTTCAAAAAAAAATTATTTTCCTTCCTCAAGTGTAATCTTAAAAGCTTTAAGACAAAGATAACACATACATACATCATGAGGGCCTCCATATTCTGATTTTGAGGATGTCCTGCAATGAAAACTTGAAATTATTATAAATTAAGAACCAAAAAAGTAAGGGCTTCATGAGGGAAGGCAAATAGAAATGCAAATTTTAAAAACCAGAATTTCCATACTTCTTGGTGAAGAGGAAGTCAAACACATGGCAAAAGAAAGAAAATGCCCAAATTATTGCTTGCAGAGTCAATAATATAAAACGTATCTCCATTACACTCTGATTTAATTGAAACTACATTTCTTTAATCCTTGCCAGGAAAAAAGAAAGAATATGGCTACAGAATTCATGTGCCTACTTTTTATCTGCATGACCTGCTTCAAGAGCTAAGCCAAGTTTCATTAAAAATTATTGGTCTCATAACTCCCCCCCCCTTTTTTTTTTTTTGCTTTAAAGAGTCCCATATGGCACGAATATCAAGATAATATTGTGGCAGTGCAAAGTTTTTCCCACCCTTATTTTTAAAAAATACTATAAAGTGACTTTATGGCAAAGTCAAAAAATGTCAACAATGACAAGATCTCACTTGAAAAAAGTATCATGGGCCGTTGCGTAAGTTATGAAATAGGGTATTTTTATCTGAAAGATGACACACAACAAGATGTTCTCATGTCTTATGCGTTATACTGAACTATACCAGCTCAGTGGAATACTATCCACTTCTTGCTGGGTGCTTTGCTAACACATATTGTGGTATTAAGGAATTCTTTTGTATTACTGTGGCATCTGCTAAAAATGTCAGATGTGATCACAGCCCTTGCAAAACAAGTATTTTAACAACCAAAACCTTATGACAGGTTATATTTCAGTGACTTGGAAACAACACTGCATTATCAGAGAAAACAGCACAGATGTTGCTTAATAAACTGTTCAGTTTATGCATTGTATTAACCTCATGAAACATTTATGCAAATCTTGCATTAACAAAGGGTAAAAGAATCATTATAGGTTATGAAGAAAACAGTGTGACAACCTTTGTTTTTACCTCTGTATTTTATGGGGGCATTTTAACTCTTAGAGGTTTCTGTTTAGGAAGACACAGGGGCATTATAGATTTTCATCTATTTTGTTTTCAGTTCTGCTATCATTGCTTCCAGCTGATTTCACATTTTATAATGCTAATAGTGGGTGTATGGTTTTGAGTTTCTCTACTGTCAGCTGGTCAGTAGGTCTGGGGGATATATTTAATGGAATCTGACAGCTGATGGAACTGATCTCATTGAAAGGGGATTTGATATGTGGGATGAATGTGGTGACCCTCAATTCGCCATATTAATGACCATTATTATTCAAACTCTTGCAGCCAATATAACTCTTTTTCTTGGACAGACCAGTACATGTGTATAAAAGAAATGACTTATGGATGAGTTAGTCCGTATACTAGTTTGAGTGTCATTTAGATAGCATGTCAAAACAGATTAGCTATTTTACCCTGAGATAAAATTAAAGGAGAAGCCTTTGTACTCTGTACACTTGTAAACAAAGCAAACATAAAAATGGATAGTTTCAGTGGACCAAGTCAGATATCCAGCAAATACACACATCTTCAACAGTAGGAAAAAGCATACTTTTCTCTAGGTAATATAAAGCCTAATGGTGAGATACTGTAGCTGCAACCAACAGGTCTGCTATAGGTCACCCAAAGAAGTTATGGGCACCCTTTGTGTGCAAATGATTTTTAGAAAAAGAGAAATGTATCAGCCTTACTTTACATGAACCAAAATCTAGGTAACTATATTGACACTGTAGAAGAACATAACATTCTGCATTGATTTGTGCCAAAATATTTATTGTTTCATTTACTTTTTGGTTATAGAATAGAAGGAGAAATTTGACCCAAAGTTGTGCATAACAGGACAAATGATGCTATATTCCAAAAAATCCTTAGGTTTCTGTCATCTTTTGGCAGAAAGGAAGCTGGTCACAGATGATTTAACAGACGTGTAAAGGACACAAAAGAAAATATTAGTATGTGAGCAAGAATCACAAAGAACAATTTGCTTTTAAATTACATGGTGCTGCTACTTTTTTAGGTCACAAATATAAAATCTATTATTGATCTTGAGCATTGTCTCCTATTTTAAATGTCTTTGAAAGCCAAGGGCACTCTAATGCCATTTAATCAATAACTGCTTTCACATTTTTGAAGCAAATACGCAATTTGTTTACAGATTTTAAAAGCTACTAATGTACATTACCTTTTCTTTTCTACCATGTCTGAGAGGAGGTGATGTTCTACACTATTTAAGCTAGTGTGCCTGCTGCATCAGGCAGGACATTCAAAACTTTTGCAGCCTGTTTTATGGCCCTTGTGATGCATGAAAAATATAAGCACACTGCATTTATCTCCTTTCCTGCTTTAACAAGTTCTCCAAAGGGAGAGAAACCTTTGAAAGGAACCAGATAAAGTGAAGCCACCACAAAAATAAAGCACTGAGACACTCAACCTACACATATTAAGTATTGCAGCATATGAGGAATGCATCAATAACCTTTAAGTTATTAAGGAAACCATCTGAGAAAGAGGATGTAATTAGATCATAGCAGTGAGGTTCACATTTGGTTTCCATATTTTTGAGGATTCAGTCAACATTAGAATATCTCAATTACTGTATGGTTTGAAAGGCATAACCATATGATGACACTCAATTACTCATTCATCTAGCCAAAAATGTTAAAAGTACTTGAAAATTCAGTTCTTTAATCTTTTATGAATTGCCTTTATCTAAACATTGTCACCACATGGGCAAGGACACCGTGTATCATGATCAGTTTATGTTTACTTTCTTGTTCATCCTCTATTGATGGAAATTGTAGCTAGTATTGTTTCTCAAATTTAATATCTACACTTTCAGGACAAAATGGATATTGGAATAAAGGTAGACTTAGAAACCCCCAAGGAACATGAACACATGAACATGATAAAGCTAAAAGTTAGTAAGAGAAAGAGCTTATCGTGTATGCTAATTTTGTTTGAAAATTTAGACCCTCAATATACTAAACCACATTTGACTTTCATACACCTCCTGCAAAGACTCCTCTCACCATCCACAAGCTAAGCTAACGTTCTGGGTACTGTGTTCTTTATCATTATGTCTTACCTTTGATGAAAATAAAATTATCATAATGAGAATAAAAATTAGCATCTAATACTCTGGAAATAACATCTCACTTCAAGATATATGCATCTGCAATAGGTTCTCTGCAGAAAAATAAAAAGGATGATACCCTATCTTTGAACCCTCAAACTAGTGAGGGTTCATAGCCCTGTTTCAAATACCAATTATTAGTTCTAGCCAGTCATAATCAGTGTCCTAGTGTCAGTATTTCTGATCAGTCAGTATTTCTCATCTTTCTGTTGTTCCTATGCAAGAACTATTTCATCTGATCTTTGGTAACTTCTAGCTTTCAAAACTTTCTCCTTATAATTTCGCATCTTTAAGCTACCTATATCTGTGCATATTTACATAAGTACATCTCTACATTACATACGCAAAAACAGAAAAATAAGGCATACATAAAACATTAATTTATTGCTTATAATTTTAATAGGACCAAATCTCTCTGCACATCTGCTATTACACAGAGAAATTTGGACCAGAAATAAAATAAGATGATCACTGATTAAAGGAAACTAACACAAAATAAAGCCAGGGAAATTGAAAAGAACCATTTTGTAGCTGTTTTTGTTCTACTTCATGTAAAATGAATATAACACTCTGCAGACTTTAGGTCCCTGAATGCTACATAATCCCACATATTGGCTTGCTGAACCTGAGCCACAGCTGTTCTGATAGCAGACCCTTTGAAATCGCTACAACTTTGAATAAAGGCAATGTTTGCAGTAATGATGTTACATGGGTGGTAGATTAATCATTGCTACACATATTTCTCAAGGTTTGTGTTGCTCTTAAATGAGTGTAGTACTCTGAACACCTGAAATTGCACTCCTTCGCCCACGTTGTCAAAATGATCAAACTTCAAATGAAATGGGTGAATCCCATCACCTATTAGAAAGGGCAGGATTTTACATGCCTTAAACATGGTAATATTTATTATTGAACCATGTGAGAAAAGCTGGATCCAAGACCCTAGTACCACCATTACATGTAAGAATAAAAACTCTACAAGGCAAGACTGTAACTGGCAAAACAAAACAGTGTTCACAGCATATAATTTATTAATTTGGACTTGAACAATTTTTAATTAATAAAATTGTTCTTAATTTTTCTATTAAAAACGAAAAATTGCTGAGCCTACATAAATCCAACTGTATGACTTGTATCAGAAATTGAGATATCCTGAAAGATAAAAATTCAGCTAAGAGAAAAATAAATATTCTTTTAATCCAAACCACATTCTTTTAATCCAAAACTGAAAATAATAGAGCTCATTTATGTGCAGCTTGAGGTCAAATTAATTTATGTTACAACTGAAATTTTCCCATTGCTGTACTTGATGATCTCAGTATGAATTTTATAGTGGACTACCAAGTCATGGCATCTTTCAATGATGTCTGTAGGTCTATCTTAATGCTACTTTCCCAAAAGACAGGAAGATCAGGGTGCCTGCCTCGTTTTCAAATTAGTTAAACATGCTTGCTCAGTTCCTAGCTGGGGACTGACTGCAGTTTTATGGGAGAAGGTGACAATGCAGTTGGACTTTCTCTGCACCTCTGGAATGGCTAGATTTAATGAGCACAGCAATGCTGCTGTACTAATTCCCTTCTGCATCGCTCTTAAAACAGTTAATTGTTCCTTCGTCAATGTTCAGTCTACAGTGTTTGCAGACAACTTGTCACAGAAACCTTGAAGTTCAAAAAAACCCAAAACATCAGTGAAACTGGGAAGCTCAGCCAGAGACAAACAAAATTCCACCTACTTTGTGTCAAGTGCTTCCTATTGTTTGATGCTAGGCCGTCAAAGGCATCAAGCCAATAAAACATTAACACTAGATACACCATGGCTTAGATTTAGGCCATCTGAACATCTCTCAAAATATCTGCTATGATTTATTGATATTTTTTACCTTATTAATTGATTTCTATCCCTTAAGCAAGCATTTAAAATTTTGCAATAATTTAAGAATGCAATAAAAATGAAAACAGCAATAGTCACTTCTGTCTGTCATAGAATTGCAAAGGCAAAACTATCCAGGACTGAAACAATTTATTAATATTCCTGTTGGTTCTCTGATGCATCCAAGGTGATAAAATTCTAAGTTATGAGGAAAAATATATTCTTATTTAAATCAAAGCTGCAGGGTTGTATTCAGTAGCAGCAGACACTAAGCAGGACACTGCTGAAACTGCCTGGTTAAGTCAAGATTTTCATTATGTGGCAGTATTGACTGAAGAAAACAGCAAACCAGCTCTGGTGTAAATCAATGAGCTTTTGCTAGGCTTTCACAAAATAAAAGACCTGCTGGATTCAAAAGTAAAATAATCAATTTTGTTACATTGAACAGGTTGAAGATTGCAAGGAACAATTCCACAACCATCCACAGTAATAATAATTTAAAGATAATGAAAAAGAGCCAGGTTTTATTATCAGACCTGAAATATTTCATTTCAGAAGATACAAACACAGATGAGATGCAACTAATGCAAGGTCTTGATAAGTGATCTAGCTCAGCACCAGACAAGATTATTCTGGAATAAAATTTCAACAGAAAAATCACCATAAGAACAGCCCAAAAGAGTAAGCAGACATAAATGGTTGAGATTATATATATTAGTTTTGCTTGTTTGTGGATTTTTTGAGCTAATATGTTTTGTTTATAAAAAGGGAAAATAAATTAATGTGGAAAAAAAAAAGGGACCAGTAAGATACTGGAGGGAAGAGATACTGATTCCAGACACATAATAAAGATACGTATGCTTTTTTACCTGATTTATGTCATCTAATTGATATGACTAAATAAAGTTAAATCTTTTAATAGAATTTGTAACAGATTGCCTTCTCTTTCTTTCCATCATGATTAATTGGTTATAGAAATTGTATCTACAAAAGTGCTATTTGAAACAATTCCTTTCTCTTAAGGTTTGGTTTGGGGGTTACATAGAACACAATTTCTTTCCTTTTCTTTGAGTTATTTTAACAGTTGAAAGCTTCAAGAACTCTTTGCAGCACACCATTGCTAGTGCTCTCAGGAATACCAGCTACAAATAATTCTACATCTGATTGGCTTTTCCTGTTGTTAAAACACCTGGAATTATATCTCTGGTCCCGGCAGGAGACTGCACATATGGTGTGATGGAAACTTAAGGATTCATGGATCCTCAGTCCAGCAGTCATCTGGATAAACTAATGATAGAGATTACCCAAAGTAATTTGTAATTTGTAGAAAAATTTCACAAGTTTTTAGTAAATATTACCTTTAATCAAAGCTAAAAAGAGGTTTACTTCAGTTAAATGAGGCTTAGTAAGGCTGTAAAATGCATTTCACCCGATAAAAATAGCCATAACCTCTTCCCTTGACAAACAGCTTCTGAAAGGCACCGAAACACACATAATTATAGGCTAAAAAGCACTAAAAATATACTCTGTACCACACACATGCGGCATAACAGCTTGATTTCATCATAACACTTAAATGCAATATTTTCCTGCACAGTATTATATTAATATGATAAAGAGCAGCCAGCCAAAAAATAGCTGAAGAGCTGCAAAGTGTTTTCAGAAATTGAAAAGCAATTTTAAATGTTTGGTAAGCATTAACTTGCTCACTGCGCCCTATCAAAACCAGCTGCTAGCCCATAACTCTAACCTTTTCCCTTTCAAAAATACAAGGCCTTGAAATCCTATATTAATGAGAAATGAATATGGTAATTGAAAGAGTAAATGTAATTCTAAAAGAAAACTCCCACCATCGAAAACTTCCTCTTAATACATCAGCCTGTTCTACTAAAGACACAATATGAAAATGTGTTCCTCTGAAGGATATTTATATATCTGTGCTGATAACCAATAGGTTTCATGAAATTTTAAAACATTCTTCTGCACCACACAGTGACTGATCTCACTGAACATTCACTTGCTACAGCTCTAATTAGTGGATGTAGGGATGCTAAGATATATCGGCGTGTTCAGAAAATACAATGCCTCAGAATGGGTTTTACAACAGCAAACAAACTGCACGGAAGGGCACCTAAGTGAGTTGATATCAAATGTTAAAGATTGGGTTCTCTCAGATCCCATGTCACCCCTACATTAAGTTGCCTCTCTAGTTCCGCATTAGACATCAGTGTGGAAGTGGGATTCATTTTCAAAAGTTCTTCCATATCTCAAGTCATTCCCTTAGGTTCAGACAACTGGCTCGGAGCATCAGAAAGCAGGTTGCCACCCATCATTTATACAAACAGCCTACAACACTCAGAGTGGTAGTGCAAAATGCAGACTTGTCCTGGTTTGAGGTAAAACAGAACCAATTTTCTTTTCAGTAATTTTCCTTTTCAGTTAAGCCTCTTCTAACTGACTGAAATTAACAGCATATTTTTCACAGTGTCTGCTTCTAGCAGATAAAGTCTGATGTTTATAGTTAATAGCAAGAAATGGTATGCAGAGAGGCTCCTGCTTATACTAATTGCTATAACAACCAAGGTCAGCTAACTTTGTTCTGTGCAAAATTGGAGGGTCAAAAGCGTAAGAGCGTAGAGGGGTCACACCTGTGGGTTGGAGTGAACAGTACAGGTGACCCAAAACTGACCAATGGGGTATTACATCCCATCTGCATCATGCTCAGTATAAAGCTGAAGAATCAAAGGGGTCAACCCTTCTTCAGTGGCCAGCATCTAAGGATGACTCTGTTCATCTGCCTTTGATCCCGATCTGTGCATTCCAGAATCCAGTTGCTGGAGTCCACTCCAGGACTTTCCCAGTGATGTGATCATCATCCTGGGAGCCCGATACAGGTTCTGTATATATTTGTATATATGTCATTGTTTTCTTATTAATATTATTAACTTTCTTTTTTATTATTAATATTTCATTAAAGTAGTTTAGTTTCTTTCCAACACATAAGACTGTCTTTCTCCCTCTCTGGAGGGAGGTTAAAGAGAGCATCTGTCATCCATTTAGTGGCCAGCCCAGCCCAAACCACAACAGGACTTCATGTACTCCTCAACCTGAGGCATTTTGAAAGTATGGCTTTTACTTCTCTAGCAAGTGCTTTTACCACCAGCTGCAGTGCTCGACTAGAATAGGATACTGTTGAAGGTACATCCCTATAAAGGAAAGACTCCATGTTGCCTGGAATCTCAGCATCTATTTCATATACATACATAGTGTAAACAACCCAGATTACACGATTAAATGAAGAAACTTTCTTCACCAGAAGAATGAAAGAGGAGAATGGCTAAGGTAGAGATTACATTATGGAATAATTACCATACTACCACCCTGGTTTTTGAAAATGCTTCTGGATGGCTAGTCAGCATTCAGGCTCATTAAAAGCCACAGCCCCACTGGATTTTACAAAAAATAAATAGGACTCCTAGATGGCTTAAATCATTTTGGAAAGCTCAGTCATCATTAAAAAACACATCAACTCTTGTTTTAACAAAATTACAGTTAATGTGTATCAAAAATGTATACAAATAATACTGGTTCAGAGTTGTCCTTGGATAGAAAGCAAGCTGCCAAAGTTAGACTAGAGTGAGAGGAATGTAACATCTTCAGAAAAAGAGGTACTCTTGCCTCTCACACCCTTCATCCCTTCCCAAGATCCCTGTGTCTTGACAATGCCTATGCTGCATTAGGAAACTGCATTCAGGAGTTCTTTTGGCTGTTTCTTCCTTTTTTTTTTTTTCCTAACAGAAACAGATGATATCATAGCCTAAATTTACGCACAAGGTTTTTTTTTCAGTGATAAATCAGAATTTTTAAAAATAATCTCTCCATTCAAATGCACTCTTAATATGCAATGACAATATTGCTCCATCGTAAACCTACATCCCTTTGCTGACGCTCCTAGGCCCATAAAATCTCTTTTGTGGATGCAGCTCTTCAGAGAGAAGACAGCTTTTGTTGGCTTGTCTTCCATTGTCCGTGGATGCGGTATGATAACACTGGTGGGAAAACACCTTTCAAGAGCATAAGTTGCCCCCACATGAAGGGGTGCTTTTACAACATAGCAGCAAGGAGCTGGTATAGCTGAAGTCAGACTAATGACAAGTACCTTACTTTCTCTGTAAGGCCTTATGTTTCCCATGACAGTTCTTTTGGTACCTATGTTGATCTTTAAGCACGCCAAGTTGGTTTGCTTGTATTGTGAAGAACTTCAAATATCCAGCAGGCATAAACGTACCCCCAACCATTCATATACAGCAATCTGGGAGAAACCGTCTGAGACAGCTGAGAAACCTGGCCACCATTCTGCAAATGTTCAGGTAAATACAAAATTCTGCTTCCAATTCAGGAATCAAAAGCTTTGCTCTACACTTAACTACAACTTACCGTGTAGCACTCTTACCCAAGAAATACCCTTCATCATTTGTCTCTCAACTTTCACATCTCTAACTAGCATTCCTTGCAGTATGTGGGATATGGCTGAGAGCAGAGTGGCTGCCAGTTAGGCTGTATAAACTCACTCTGGTGCTAGCACATAATTATATGCTCTATAAAGCACTTCAAGATGTCTGATTATTAGAAATGCACTGTAAGAAAATGAAGCTGTCATTGTTCATAAATTTGCAAACTTCACTACCAAAGATCTCAGCAATTAACAGCTTTATGCACTGCAATCTTAAAGAATAATCGATTCTTTAAAATAGATTTTAAAATTATGAAGGCTTGAAGTAAAAAATGAAATATTACATATTATGCAAAATTATCATTGTGTTAAAAAAGATGACAACAACTACCCTTACATTATTCCAGATGGGACTTCCCCAACTGTCACTATGAGAAAACTTTCTCCAACTGTTTTGGTTTTTTTTCCAACTGACAGCATTTAAGAAAGCAGGTCCGTATTCATAGCATGAGGAACACTTAACACAGAGGCTGCACACAACCAGCGCAGGCCAAATGCAGAACTGATGGAACACTTTATATGAAAGACTTTCTTTTGTCATTGGACATAGTGAAGCTGCAAAGAACTGGCAAACTAAAAAGTTGCTCTGTATTTTGATACTCCCTACAGAATTCGTAACAGGCACAGGTTCCAATGAATGATTATTCAATAATGAGCATCTCTTCACTGTCTAACACCAGGAAGATGTTCCAATGCATTAAAAAAGGAACAGCCGAAGAGATGACATGCCAGATAGTGGCATACCTCACAGTAATCTCTGAAAGTAAAAAGGACAAGTAAATCATGCACTCTTTGAACAGCGCTGAGAGGGCTTTGAGCACTGAAATGTAGGGGATATTTTGCTGTTTAGCCCTTTTAAATTGCATCTATATTACACAACACTCCCTTTATCTGTTTTCTTACAGCACTTCCATGTTGTTCCAAATGTACTTACACCTCCTAAAAGAGTGACAGTAAAAGCACAACTCTAAGGAGCAACTGCTTTCTAGTTGTAGTTAAATAACCAGCCTAGAACATGAGAGCATGATCAGAGGCAACAACTCCAACCTCTACTTTATTCCTCCATTCCTCCACCTTTTGCCAATAAGCATTCAAGGACAGTTCTGCACACGATGCTTTCTATCAAGATCTGGGTGAGAAAAGGGAAAAGGAGCGGGGAAAGGGAACAAGGAGGGCGGAAAGAGTGGGGGCAGTTGGTACAAAGGACTTTCACAGATCAAAACCAAGCAGAAAAAAAGTTGAGAAAAAACAAAAACATGTAACACCTCAGGACAGTTCTGGGAGGTGGCAAGAACCCGAGATCATCTCTCTGCCCACACACGGAGCTATGAGCAAAGGCTGGGATTGCTTTCATTACTCCTTACTACCTCTGCATCCCTCTCTCTCAGCCAAATATGCAGTGTGACTAACTTTCACTTCACCTAGCCTCTTTCAAAAAAACGGTGAAGCTCTTTACATTACAATCATACAAACTCTAAATAAAATTACAGTATAAAGATCAAGAGGATCATATTAATCATCTTGTATAACCTCCTACATGAACAGCTGTAGCTTGGATCAAAAGTGTGCTTCTGAGGTGAATCATCCCCATTTACTGCTTCTGGAGTAAACACAGAACAGGCTCAGAGATCAAAAATGGGATAAACCCAAAAGACATGCCCCAGGAATGCACTCAATGGGCTTCAACCACTAATGAGTATTCATTCCAAGTAATCACACAGAGATAGAATGAAATAACCCCATTACAAGTATAACATCAGTGTCAACCATTCTGTTCTGTTGCACAGATCCATTCATCTTGGGTCACACCGTTTATGCACATAGATAAAAGCACAGGAATAGTGCACACAGATTCTGTTCTTGCAAGTAACTTTGTAGAGATATCACCAGAATTATTTTTTTTTAGAAGTTGTTCTAAACATGGGCCAAGAAAGGTGTAAAGAACTAATATTTAATTTCATCAAGGTAATATTTTAATTGTTGAAAAGTTTTGCTTAAAATTATTAAGGTGTATAAATCTAGATGACAAGTTAATACATTACAGTTGTGTCCCATAGGTAAGAACAAAAGAAAATTCATTATTGCATTTCATTTATCAAACATTTAATAAGAATGTCATTACTTAATCCTCCCTGCCTTATAACTATAAACAATAGCCTACTTCCTTGAGCTTCATGTTGCCATAAGACCAAAACCAAATGCATAGCGTCAAGAAAAAAATTTATCCTTTTCCATAATTGCCTACTGGAGCGTAAAAAAGCTCTTGAAAGTCTGCAAAGGCTAAAAACATGAGTAGTAGCTAGATGTAGAACAAGTTTTCAGCAAGAATGCATGAGATGCTTCAGATTTTGTTTTCAGGACATATTTAAATCTTTAAGTCACACAATTATCCAAAAGTAGTACCTCCAAGCAGGATGCCCTCAAAATTAAATAACGTAGTCAGTAAACAAAAATAGCTTCTCAGATGCATAACTGCTTCACAGGTGACAATACAAATATTTGGAAAGGAGGAAAGAAAAGGAGAAGGCATCTTAAGTTGTGATGTCTTGCTATCCACAATTCTCTAAAAAGGGGGCACTTTGCTAGCCATAATTTATTCCTAATACTGAAACACAGAATCACAAAAGTTTAAAAAGAATCTGTACTGGGATCTTAAAAAAATAAAACCTTTCTATTATTCACTTTGAGATCACTGAAACAATGTTTATGTGTTTTTTCTACATGAAAATAGGTACTTCTGAAAAATCCTGCTAAAGAGCAAGTAGGAGTAGCAGACACTTCTAAATGTAGCTAGTTGAGATCAATGTAAAAACTACCTACAGGTTCTTTTTTTTATAAAGCAAATGATCTTTTATCAACACTGGAATTTTAAACTATTTTGAGTCACATTTTCCAATAAAAAACTCTTCTTACAGAATGAAGACTAGTGTCTTCCTGATTCTAATACTTTTTTGTTCACGACAGCACCTTCACTACATCCATTTCTTCAGTAAAATGACCTCCCTACCCCCTCACTCATTATCGTTCTTTTTAAAGATGTTTACCTCTGCACTACCATTCAAACAGCTAGTGATTTTGATTTCATACACATTTAAACAGTCTGTCCATCCCCATAATCAGAGCCTATGAGCTCATGAGATTCGAGCATGAGAAACAAACCGCATTAGCAGATGACTTCAAAACCACTGTGCAGTTAAGTGTTATACTCTCATAAAAACTGCTAATCAAATACTATGACATACATCTAAGTTATGCACAGCCAGAAGCACAGATTTTTATATATCCCTTTAAAAGAAACTACACCCACATGCTCATGCCCAGAACAGGCACATAGTTTTCATCTTTTCTTCTGAGGACTGGATTCTCTAGATTGCATCAAATAAAGAAAATAGTCCTTGGAACACACGGGTCTTTTTCATTCAAGTCAGTGCCAGCACTTATCAGCTTTAACTAAGATTAAATAAGCAATTAATTAGCATACAAGATATAATTACCTCTCTCCATCTTCCTACTAGCTGCAGTAGCCCCGTCACCAAGATGCTCATGCCAAATAAGCAGCAGGCCAAATAGCTCTCTAAATTGAGTGCTCTGCAAACTTGGTCTTAATCCATGCCTTCCCCTAAAAGTTATAACTCAGAAAGTCCGTAACAGTATAAAGCAACTTAGATACGGTGGCATATTCTGCATGAATCTAACTGAAGATATCCTCACAGGTCTCCAGTGTCAGCAAAAACGGCATCAATATGAGCGCTGTGTGACACCCCACTGCATGTGGGCAGAAAAATACTTCGTGTTCCATGTGGTACCTTTTAACTTGCGAACTATGTGGGAGCACCCAGTCCCTCATCTGAGCTACTAGGGTTTTAAGAGAAACTCCTTTCATGTGGAAGTCAATCCCTTGGTCACAGGGACTGCTCATACACCCAAAAGTCAACCCCATGCAAGAAATATCACACTAAGGGTTGAGAGCCACACCAGTCAGCACCTAGCAGGATTTGTTTTATATTTTAACACTCTTAATTTTAACATCAAAATGTTTTTGCAAATTACTATGGCTTTTTCTTGACAATTACTGATTTTTTAAAATGCGTAAATAAACACCTCATGAGAAAGATGCAAGAGTCAATCTATATTGAGAGCAGGGGCTGTTTGTTCCTCAGTGCTAAACAAACACCTGTCATTTCAAGCTACCATAAATTAGGAATAGAAAATACATTTAAAAACTCAGCTGTCCATAGTCTTCATCCTGTAGAACTTTCATAAGCTGTTACTGTGAAATGAAATGAAATGGACTCTGCTTCAGGATGTTTACATAGAAGACTTTTTTCTTCAAGAAATAGCTTTGGTAAAATATTTGTTCATATACTATGACAAAAGCAACAATTTTACACACATCAAAATTTGAAATTGTTGTTAAATTAGCATGCATCAATAATTCATGCATCATTTTATCCAAAAAACTGTGAAAAAGTACTTTCTTAAATTAACAATATACTCACACCTTCTTTATGGGTTTCACATGACTTTGCTTAAAAATATTTTACACTCACTCATTTATTTTTGCAAACATATTGCAACCTCATTTTGAAACACCCAAGTTTTACTTTACAAACACACACATGGCAGTCAGACTAGCGCAGGTGAAGAAGCATAAAAGCAAAACAGAGACTCAATTGGTGTATATATATAAAGTATGCTGGTACTAAAGCTTTGGACTCTAGTTATATGATTTGATTCCCCATCAAATTAGTCAAAGTTGTTTAGATGAGTTCCATTTCTCTTGATGATTGTGTGTAAACCCCTGTAATATTCACTGAGATTAAACATACATAGAAATATGAGGCAAAGCTTTAGCGTTATATTAAAAAGCAGGCATAGATAAGACTGGTGTACAGAAATAAATAAAAAATATTCTGGTTCTGTTTTGTGAGGAGAAGTTGTAAAAATTAAAAACTTGGCAAAGAATCACTTTTGTTCCAGTTCTTAGCTCTGTTCCCACATACCCCAGCAGAGCACTTGCTGTGGAACCCAGGGAAAACTGTTCCCTGTGTCTAAATCAACTTCCCCACTTCTAGCACAGGGATTCCCTTTCCAAAGCCCAGACCTGGGACTGATTTACTTGTATACTTTTGTTGAGTATCACTTCAGTTATCTAGAGCTATCAGTCGAGCAAATAAATTTTTTTAAAAGTTTTCTAACTTGGGAAAGAAAGAAGATCTCATGGTAAAGATCTCCACTAAAGAACTGAAGCAAAAGGACTGTAAGGATTTGTGCTGTTCTTGCTGAAAATGCCAGACAACATAGCAGTAGCAAGTCTAGCAATTGCCGGACTCTCCTCATTTATTTTAACCTCAGTGAGTATTAATCAGTCTCTCAGAGCATTAATCGGTATTAATTAAAACAGACTTCAGATCACCTTGAAATTTGTAAAGGTCAACATGCCACTGATAAAAAATTATCTTTTAACATAGTACCTAATGCTACATTTTTGCCAGTTTCTCAAACAAGAAGGAAACTGAAGTCAAAGCTTTCTAAATGTCTGTGTTTTACAGAGCCACACTTAAGCAAAGCCTACAATCTGGAAACAGGTTCATGGTAGCAAATATCTGAACTTTACATTGAATGAACTAAGAGGTGAAAGAATTCATTTTTATGCCTGGGTAAGCATAGAGTAGAGTTAGCACTGATAAAAACAGCTCAAATTCAAAGAGCTCCCTATTATTCTCATTGAAGTAAAACCTGCATTTTCCCTTTGTATTTCTGTGTTGGTGGTTAAATTATTTTGGTTTTTCTCAGCTTAAGTCCAAAGCCTTTTCTCTAGTTAAGTTTAGACCAAGTAGCATCCTGCAGAAACTTTCTTTTGTGGCCAGGCCCAAACCATACTCTGTTATACCAATCTGTTCTTGGTGAAACCTCTGAGAAAGAGGTGTTTCTTACATATGGATTCTTGCCCTTGGCTGAAGGCCGGCACAAGGTATGGTCGAAAAGGTAAGAAGAAAGGAGCACTCGCTGAAACCTTAAAATCAGGAATGATAACGTTCACCACAGCAGGTCATTTCTTTACCCAAGAAGTAAAGAATCTTATGTTTTCCAGATTTTAGTGAAGGAAAAAAGGAATTCTAATAAAGATTTAGGATAAAGAACATAGTGCCAAAAAATCCTATATGAAAAAGTTGGTTTACACAAGACCTTTCTTGTTAGAAATGAAAATCCATGATATGCAACAGCTGATTCGTTTAAAAACCCTTCTCATCAGTTCTGTTTCCTAGGTTATTATCCATGAAATTTAGTGGCTCAGTAACTAATGTTTTGAACCTTGAAGAGTTCTTTGGCACAAGGAATTTAAGGGGGGTGTGGGGTGTGGAATATCCATACTGCCAGAAGCAGCAGGAGGAAGCCATTACTGTTACTTACACAATCTATTCTCACTGAGAATGTTGCCCAATATAATTTACAAAATTTCTGTTGGAAATGCATTAGCAGCTGAACAGCAAGCAGCTTCTAAGGGATAAATAGAAAAAAAAGGAATTAAAACCTAGCTTCCAAGCTTCAAATGTTATTGAATGTCAGCTGCAGTCCCTGCAGTCACCAGTCTATAACCTTTTAAAGTCCAAAGAACACTTTTTTTAATGTGCAGATTTCATCTGATTTTGGTTTAAGAAACTTTTTATGGATTCAGTTCAAATAAAGTGACAATTACTTCAAATATAAAAGTATCCTTCCACACAAAATAACAACACAAAGTGCATGAATAGTTCATACAAATATATGATGTATGCATGCATACACACACATGTGCATACACACGTATGTATACACACATACAGCACATAAAGTGCAATTTCCAGGCTGCATTTTATTTGGTAGTGAAACAAATTCCCTGCTAGTTGCACAGTACTCTCAAGTGCTTAGTTAAGCTTCTTCATTGTTTCAGAATCTTTAATAGCCATTTGTGTTCTTTACATTTTAAAACAATAAAAAGGACAGAATGCATTTTCTCAGTATAAACACAATGCTTCCCTGCTTCTTTTGTAAGTAGATCTCTCTTTTCCTTTTATTTCTATTTTAATGTTTATTGAAAGTTCTTTTGGCGCAAAGGGTCTGTACTCTGAAAGAATAAAAGTCTCACTTTGCCTTCTCACAGAAAACTTTCAAGAGGGTACTAGAATCAAGAAACTCTTCAAGGTAGATCTCATGAGGTTTTCTACTAATCTCGCCCTCGGGGATAATGATGTAAAAAGTAGTTAGAGGCTGCTGCTTGCCAACTCTGCCTTGCTGGGAAACCCACAGGGGCTGGATGTCTTCTCAGCCCCAACTAAGTTAGTTGATCTTCCTCTTTAACCCAGAGGATCCTAGCACACAGCAACCTGCTCTAACATGAGAATATGCCCTATGTCATGCAAGGTTAATATCCTTGTTGTCTCTTACCCTTACAGTCTCTGTGTGGTTGGATTCCCTCAGAAAAGAGGGAATGCACTGGTTTACAAACTTGTAAAACAGTGGACACCCCTGGTTCGTTATATCAATACCCTGTCAGCTTATGATATTGTATTTCATTGCATTGTGTATACGATTCTGTATATAATAGCAGAATTGAACATTCATTACTGATGCCAGACTAATATCCTGAGAGATGTACAGATCATACAGGTCATGGTTAAGAGTCCAACCAACAATTACAGGTAACAGAACAAGTTTCCCCACATCAGCCTGGCTATATGCTGCTATCTATCCAACTTGTCATATTTGTTCAGTTCTGTGCCAGCTGACAAGTATCCCATCAGCTGTGGTTCACACTAAGAATTTGTATTCACATTCTATGAAACAAAAGAGCAACTCAGTGGGGAGCAGCTAGTACTCTGAGTGTGCCTGTCAGTCACCACTGACCTGGGCCAGCAACCTGGAGGCTACAGGAGATGTAAAGATTCTGCATTTTATCTCTAGACTGATTGAGTTTGTTACACCAGCACTATACAATTGTACGTTACATAATCAAAATCCAAGCATCACCTACAGCATACACATAAAATACAAGACCTTTAATGAAACTGCTATTTCAATAGGAAGATCAATGCTTTATTAGAGATGATGTCATTTTGTTCTTTCAAATGTTTCCATTTACGTTGCCCCTTATTTTGCATATTTCCATTTCTCCTCTTGAAAATAGGTCCTTTGTTATGTTATATGTATTTGTTTAACCTACTAGCTGGTAGCCTTGCACAATGCTGTGACTGCCTCCTCTTGATGATACACAAAACAATCCATTTCTTTTCCTGATGGGTTTAAGCAATCATACACTGGGATGCAACAAATTAACAGATTTGGAGATGAGAGAAATTTTGTTGTAACACAGCCTAAAAGACTTACATCAGTTGAGAAGTCTCTTTGAGTTTAGTTAGTGAGATGGAAACTGCATGCTGACTGTACCTGTTAGATGTCCTGCTGTTCCACTGTTTTTTTGAAGGACCTTTTAGGCATTTACTTAGAATTCTGTTTGGAGAAATACTAACAGAAGAATGGCACATGCTTCTGATTCCTTCCCCTTTCAAGTTAGTGATGGTTCTTGGTAGCTTTTTATCCTATTTAAGAAAAAATACTGTCGAGGACTGTAATACAAACAGCACATGTAGGGTCAAATTCACCTCATGTGCTGAAAGCCAGTCAGCTGATAGTGATTCTGGGCTAAGAGTCAAAGTCAGGATTCCCATAGTAACAGGCATTTAACAGCACTTCCCATGAACTTTCCAATCCTACCCTGTTCTATTCCATAACAACATATGTACTCCTGTCTGTACTAGTTGTATTTCCTTCACACGGGAAGATGTAGGATTGTCAGCAGCTCAGGGATTTGTGCACACAATCACCCCCAATACCTTCAGGCAACACAAAAGAGGGATCAACACAAGAGTCATTTTCCTAATTTTCAGGAGCATGCAGGGAGCTGCTTAGCTCACCCCATCCCCCATGCAACTTAAGCCCTGTGTGATCCTCAATGATACCTGTGAATTTCTATAGAATAACATCTATTTTGAGAGTAGGATTCATTTGTATGAGATTTTTACATGAGAAAGACTGATAGATTACCTGTACGTACATATTCTGCCAATATTATTTAGACACCCTTTGGAAGAAATTATTTAGGTAGGGAGTACACAGATCACAATACGACAAGATCATAATACAATGGTGTACAGAAAATAAGATAGGGCATAGAAAATAAGATAGGGCATAGAAAATGGGAATTTGTTACCTGAAACAAGTGAAAACTGCTGCAGGAATAAAGCTGTCTAGCTGGATGGTGAGGAGAAAGAAGTCCTGTCTCCTTCCAGATCAGCAATAGTTTTGCAGCGCACTAAGTGTGTTGCCCAGGCTGCATACACACCACTCCTGCACCTAACTCTACCTTTCTACCTGCTGATGTGAGTATATCCCCAAGGAAAACAGGTCTTACCTTCAAACAAAAGCTCAAACACATGATCCACATCTCTCCCCAGGATCATTCTGTGAAAGCAATATCCAATACTGAATAAGCAAGATCAGTCCAGATCACCGGCAACTAAGTCAGTATCTGACATATAATAGGGGTTTAAAACAGCAATTTATCAGCTAAATGTACATAATGGAGGACTACTCCATATGCACCGTAGCATCTACTGTCATAATGTAAAAGATGGTATAGGCAGGAGTGACCAGTTACAGCTTATCAGTCACACCTTGCTAAGTAATAAGCCAGAAATACGGTATCCACTGGGACTTTTGAGGTCTTAAGGCTTACAAAAATCAATTGCTTCTTTCCCAGATCGTAGTATTTATTTTTCTATATGGCCTGTGTTAGGAAGCTCAGTACATACATAGAGCCATTAGACAAGGGCAGAAATCATTGCTAAATCATTGTTAATCTCTGGCACTATACTTCCATACAGGGTAACAGAAAGCATCTCAGTTTAGCTCCTTTCCATCCACAGCTTTTAAACATAATTAAACAACTTAGTCATTATGCTAGAAGATGCCACGAGCTTAGGCAGACATGCAAATAAGTATAATCAAAGTCAGTGCTACATAGGATGGAAGGAAACAGGAATAGAAGAACAAGAGCTCTCATCAGTCTGAAACTCCAATACTTTTCCTAGCAGGATGTTAAGTGGCTTTGCTTTTCTTCACTGCCAGTCCCCTTCTTGTAAAAGCTTCTAACTGCTGTTTGAAAACTATCCCATTCACCCCTACCAGCTATCAGTATAAGTCTACATTGTTCACAAGGGTCTGCCTTAAGCAGCTATGT
>NW_009648337.1:1744743-1772243 GCF_000708025.1 Charadrius vociferus | reverse complement strand
GCTGGTTAGAGCTTTTACTGCATGTGATCATAAATTATATTTACACATATGAATAAGCACACATGCATACATATATTACATGTATATACAACTGACTCAAGCTACCAACTTCAGTGGTTTGCAACACTAAATATACATTATTCCACTGTCTATGCATTTGTATACATAAAAAATTACACAGTTGACACATGAAAAGCTATTCAGAGTAGATCCTTCTTCCTACCTCTTATAAAGGGTGAAGAAATCGGCAATATTTCAAAAGATAGTCAAGAGACTTACAAAGTAATGTATAAGAGATTATTGTTATTAAAAGATATTTTAAATCTCAAATTGAAAAGTATCTAAAATAATTCGGTGAGTGAAAAGCGTGATTCAGCAACAGGGACTTAAAACCATAGAAAAATAAAAGTAAATCTGGTGTAAAAGAACAACAGAAACAAAAAAAACCCTCACCCACACAAGAAAAAGAAAAAAGGATGTCAATGGATGCAGTGGCTAGGCAAATAAATCAAGTGAAGTCAGTGAACTTAAATAAGGCCAAGATTTTATCCAGAAGAACTGCACTAAAGATGGAAAGAAATTAAGACTATAGCTAGATGGCTATTTCAGACAAGATGGTATGCTAGAAGTCCCAGCAGAATTAGGAGCAGAGGGAGAGAAAGATCCACAAGCTGCTCTCCGGTATCACCAATATATCAGTATCATCATGTACTTCCACACTTCATCAAACTGTCCAAGAAAGAAAATATATAATCAGGTTACAGAGGTCTGCACCAACCCACAGAGGTCTAGCCCAACCTACCTGCCAGAAGCAGAGCCCCATCCAGACTCTTTTTAGGTCTAGTCATCACTTTATATGAGGACACAGAAAACATCTCAGCATTGCTGGTGCTTATTGTACTACATGCAAGCATGTGTTAAAAACCCTTCATCCCTGAATGCTAGGAGAAATAATTGATTTTATTCTTTAAATCAGAGGAAACACAAGGTGGTTTTTGAGCTACTACTTGCAATGTACTGACTGGAGGAATCTCCCATGTTGTCTTGCTCAAAAGTACTGAACCCTGTAAGGCAACTTTATGAGGAACACTGAATTTTTGTAGGTCAAGGCAAGGTAATAACCATGGTTTAGCATTATTTATAATACTGATTAGTAAATGTTAACACAATTCTCCTCTAACTCCCCGTTACCTCAAAGTCTAATTGATTTAACCTAATAAGGACAGATAGAAGAAAATACCTAGACAGTAGCTGCAAAGCCAGGAGAGAAAACTAAGCAGAAAGCAAAACTCTTCATATACAATTTTACAACATATTCACATAAATTTATGCACTAAGAAAAAAACCCAAAAAGCAATAACAAAAATTTGAATTCCAGACTAGCTGTTTGTCAGTTCCTATGAATAAACTATTTAATAGCATAATTCTAAAAATAAAAGACAATTAATTTAATAAAGCAAAATTGTGAGTGGGACTAATGTTGCATGCCTGAATTCAAACTGGATCAGGCTAGTATACACTGTCTTACAGGCATACTTTTACTCTATGATCCGTCCTCTAGAATTCAATGGAATTACTTGCTGTAACCAGGACAGTCATATTGAATAACACCTTACCATAATATGTAGGATGCCTTGCACAAATAGAATAGATCACCAGCTGATATTGTATCTATTTCAGAAAGCATTCTAACAGCTGGCTCCGCTGTTTTGATAAAGTGACTTATCTTTGAAAATGTAGAATTATAAATAACCCTCGCTAAATGGCACATGAATAAAAAAAAGAATCAGAATCCAAGTATTTTAAAAATTTTAAACATCTACAAAAAGCCTTAACTTTTGATTAATAAGTGGATAATGCAAGACTGTTCAAATTTTTTCTTTAAATCAATCTGAGTACTATCATAAATATGACTAGCAATAGAGATACCTGCAAAAAATATGAAGCATATTATCTGTGTGGCTCTATACAGATCAAACTTTTACATTTCATCTATGTGTCTTTGCTTACAAAAGCAGGCATTTTGTCATTTCTTGACAAATAAATAATTACCTCTGCATTAAAAATTACTACTCAACTGAAATGCATGACCTTTCCCTCCAAAGTACCATATGCTTAGCAGCTCTCACTGGCTTGAAGGTCTAGCACTATCCAAGGAGGATATCAGTAAGCCAGACGCAAATGAGCAAACCCAAAATCTGGCATGCTAGTCAAAACCGATGGCACATCAAGACCTTGTTCCTAACATTTGCAATGCAAGAGATCCATTTATCTCTCACCTACAAGTAGGTTAGATGAGACAGTAAGACCCTTCAGAATTTGGCATCCCTCTGAAATCATTCAGTCTGGAGTTGACGCACAGGTATGTACAGCAAGTTCTACAGTGAGCATCTGTGGAAAGTTGCCTGAGTTAAGTGTACAATGGGTGGATAGGAAAACATACTTAAATTGCATCAGACAGTACTTGTATCATCCCTTAGCATTCTGTTCACACATCGCCTCCATTCTGTCTCCCTCTCAAAAGTACTAATGAAATAATATATGGCAACTCACACAGGACTTGACCTGCTTCCATACCACTTTATATGCCCACTCAAGTTCCTTTTTTGTTAATTGTTGGTTTTTACAA
Source organism: Charadrius vociferus (assembly GCF_000708025.1). Classification (NCBI taxonomy): domain Eukaryota; kingdom Metazoa; phylum Chordata; class Aves; order Charadriiformes; family Charadriidae; genus Charadrius; species Charadrius vociferus. Next base: position 1,769,614 of record NW_009648337.1, on the reverse strand, counting down.
CTGTGCACCTGTGTGAACTAACAGTTTAGTATTCCAGGCAGATACTCTAAGCACAGTGTTTACAGTGTTCCTCCACTGAGCTCAAGGGTTTTCTTTAACATGTGCATTGCCCACTGGAACATTGATTTGTTTTAACAGATTCCCATGATGTATTTCATCATGTCAGTAAGTTTTGCATTCTTTGAACTCCTGGCAGGCACCATAGAGGACACAGAGTGCCAGGAGCTGTGATCCTAGCAGTGACACGAAGAAGGGATGCACATACACTTGCAATGAGGCAGAGATGAGTTTGGGTTTGATTTCACACGGTTCTGACACAGTGGTGGAAAACATAGAAAGAAGGGAAACAGGAGAAAACTGAAGTCAAACATCTACTTCGGAATATTATCTGATAGAATTTTATGTAATACAGAGTAAAACACTTAGTAAACTAGCTCTGACCAGTGGGACAACTTAGCCTTACGGAACTGTATGACCAAAGTGCAGATCTTCAGGGGGAACAAAAGACCTTCAGAAAAATCTGCATTGAGCTTTCACACATACTGCAAGGCAGAATTCCCCCTCCTGTGAGGGAGGGGGAAGCATGTAACTAAACTGTTAAAAGAGTTTTGCGCTCATGCAAAACGGGAACTGCTATCTAGTTTCAGAAAATTGTGCATAAGGTAGCTCTTTGCACAAAGGGGATTCTGAGAACTTATCAAAAAGTATTAAAAGAAAGGAAGACTTTAGATTGACCTTGAGAAGTCATGGAACAGCAGTAACACATTAATTTAGAAGACTGGACATTGGGTAGTAGTACACCTCACATCATAGCTGTGTGTATTTTATCACTTTATGCATCTAAGTTTTGCACAACACCAATAAGAGAAAGATAAAGTTTACTGGAGGTGAGAATAGAAGCAGTGGAGATAATACTTTTAATATTAGGGAAAAGAAAAAGTGTGCCTGAAAAAATGACAAGAGTGATCAAAGAGAGGTAGTCAAGGATGCATTATTCTTTCTTCTTGCACTTCGGAAGTATTTATGAATACTGACAAGGCATATCCCACAAATGTTTCAGCTGATTTGCATCAAAACACACATGACTTAACAACAATCTCAATTCCCTGAAAAAAAAAATAAGAACATCATGAGTCAAACCTAAAATGACTGGAAGTAGGATATCGTGAACTTAAGAAATATTCACAAAATTGGGTAAATGGCACATTGCAAAGGAGGCTGGTAGCTTGTATGAACCCATCACTATGTCATACCAAAAAGAAACTCTCCTGGTTACTACTGTCATTTAGGTAGAGCAGTGACATCGAGTCAGGATGATCTTCGAGCAAGAGAGACTCAACTTACCAGCCAAATACCACAAAAATCATAGAAAGTAGTGTAATATACAGAAAACACACACATGGTGAAGTTACTCTTCTTCTTCTACACTTATGTGGTAGAGAAAAAGGCACTGTTTTCTAGAGATCACAGAATCACAGAATTTTCAGAGTTGGAAGGGACCTCTAGAGATCATCTAGTCCAACTCCCATGCTAAAGCAGGATTGCCTAGAGCACGTTACTCAGGACTGCATCCAGGCGGGTTTTGAAAATCTCCAGAGAAGGGGACTCCACAACCTCCCTGGGCAGCCTGTGCCACTGCTCTGTCACCCTAACTGTAAAGAGTTTTTCCGTGTGTTGGAACGAAACTTCCTATGTTCCAGCTTGTGCCCATTGCCCCTCATCCTGTCACTGGGAACCATCGAGAAGAGCCACTCCATCCTCCTTCAACCCACCCTTTAGACATTTAGAAGCAATAATAAGGTCTCCCCTCAGCCTTCTCTTCTCCAGGCTAAAGAGTCCCAGCTCTCTCAGCCTTTCCTCATAAGGGAGATGCTCCAATCCCTCAATCATCTTGGATGCCCTTCACTGGATTCTCTCCAGCAGTTCCCTGTCCCTCTTGAACTGGGGAGCCCAAAACTGGACACAGTATTCCAGTTGTGGCCTCACCAGTGCCGAGCAGAGGGGGAGAATGACCTCCCTCGACCTACTGGCCACACTCTTCCCTATGCAGCCCAGGATTCCATTGGCCTTTTTGGCGACAAGGGCACATTGCTGGGTCATGGACAATTTACTATCTACCAGGACCCCCAAATCCTTCTCCTCAGAACTACTTCCCAGCAGGTCCACCCCTAACCTATACTGGTGCCATATACCTATACTGGAGATATAGGTATATGCCTATACCTATACTGGAGATGTACGAATCTCAAGATTAGTTCAGAACATTTTCCATAATGTCGATTTTGTTTTTCACAGAAAAAAATAATAATAATCAGATACATAGCTTATAGAATCATAGAATCATTATGGTTGGAAGAGACCTTTAAGATCACCAAGTCCAAATGTTAACCTAGCACTACCAAGTCACTACTAAAACACATCTTTTAAATACCTCCAGGGATAGCAACTCAACCACATCCCTGGGCAGCCTGTTCCAATGCTTGACAACCCCTTCTGTGAAGAAATTTTTCCTAATATCCAATCTAAACCTCCCCTGGCACAACTTGAGGTCGTTTCCTCTTGTCCTATCACCTATTACTTGGGAGAAGAGAACCACCTCCACCTCGTTACAACCTCCTTTCAAGTAGTTGTAGAGAGTGATAAGGTCTCCCTTCAGCCTTATCTTCTCCAGGCTAAACAACCCCAGTTCCCTCAGCTGCTTCTTCTAAGACTTGTGCTCCAGACCCCTCACCAGCTTTGTTGCCCTTGTCGGGACATGCTCCAGCACCTCAATGTCTTTCTTGTAGTGAGGGGCCCAAAACTGAACACAGTATTCAAGGTGTCGCCTCACCAGTGCCAAGTACAGGACTTTTTAGGCTCAGACAAGTTTCAGAGGATGGATGATCAATGCCTACTTTGTTTGCTCAAAGCAAGGCCACAAAATTACTCAGCATTCCTTAAAAAGGTGGTAACAGACTATTTTGGCTTAGTTCTTAGGTGTTTACCTGAAGTCTCTAAGATAGTTTTTACACATGCACACACAGACACACACAATTTCACTAGAATCCCTTTTATTGAGGCAGAATAGCTATGATTGTAATCCACCATAATTTTAGTAGACAATAGGCAACTTAAATCTTATTTCTATAAATTACTGTTCAGTCTCACAGATGCTACCTACATTGGTGTATAGCTACTATTTGAATCTCTATACTCAGTGATTACCTTGAAAAGTTCATTAAAAAACATTTATTGCACTTTAACTAAGAGAAACAACACTATATGGTGAACGTGGCCATTCTTCAAATAAAGTGCACAGGAAGAGAAATCTAACTAATAAAATTTGTGATTGACATTCTTCTTCTTTTGCAGTTGACAGGAAAAAAGAGGCTTTGGTGGTCCAGAGATAATAGCATTTTAATTAAGAATTTGCAAACCTTTGTGAAAAAAGGGAGACTGTGAGCGTAAGCTGCTCTTTATAGTATATTTTAGAGCAATTCCTTCCCACACAAAAAGAACAATACCTTTTAAGGAAAGAGGATCATTTCTCTAATTTTTCAGGTGTGGGTGAGTTCAAAAGAAGCCAGAGAAAAGTTTTGTTTTCTTTTATATTTCAAAAAACCTCTAGAGACCGAAATATACAAACGCAAACATATCTAACCCAGACAACGAAAGCCTGAGGTCTGATTACAGTGTATTACCCTCACACAGGTTTAAGTTAACTGAAGAAGACAAACAAGGGAGAAGAGTTCTTGCCACTGCTGTGTAGCCTTTTGGAATGAAGGGCTTTTCTTTAACAAAGTAACAGGAGATACCACCTTTCCCTGAGAAGGAATCATTCACTATAAGCACAATGTGTTATTATTGGGATTTTTAATTGAAATGTAAATTCTGGGAACACTCTGACCTAATTTACTCCGAGAAAAAGAGGGCAAAATTCTCATTTTCAAAGCACTACATAGACACTTCACTATTATTAATGAGTCTTGCTCAATGATGTGGGCCTCTACCATTTTGCTAAGCTGACAGTATTTTACAACATTCAGCTACGGCATATTTACACAGCACTGTTGATTGCTACATCAAGTAGCTCCCGCTGATGTGTTTCTTTGACAAAACATTTTTAAGAAGCAGTTTTTAAAGAGTTCTAAAATGACAAGCCTCTGTGGACAGGATGCTGAATGCACTGACAGCAGCGGCAAACTGCAGTGAAGACTGCCTGACCTGGACTGGGATTGCACCTGAGAACCACCACGCTCTTAAGACCTTAAATCAAATCAGAGCTGTTGGATTGGTTTTTTTTTTCCTTGTTAAACAAGTTAATTGTAGGCTTCAGATCTTAAAGTTTAAATAAAAGATAAAAAAAGGAACCAAAATATTTACATCACATGCCCACAGTTGAGAGAAGTTTGATTCATAACGTTCCAGATAATGCTTATTTAAGATTTAGTCACAGGAGAGCCTTTTTTTAAGCATTTTCATGCACCAGAGTCCTAAGACAAGGCCTGTATGTATTACTTGCTTTTAGATGATATGTAGCCAAAACTAGTCTTTTTTCCACTAAAGTTGGCGTTCCTGTAGATTTCTTCCAGAAAGAATGATCACGTGTTCGTGACAAGAATAAACATGACAGAAACAAAAAAAATAATGGCTATCTAGGAGGAATAAAGCTTTAAAAATAAGATCAAGTTTATGTAGATATTTTCTATCAGAGATGTGAACACCAATTATATTTTTTATGAACTACAATGTGATTGAAGTATGTCTAGCTCTTTAAACATGCACCTGAAAAACCTTACTTGCTTTTTCTTTCCCATCTAACCTTTTTCTTATAAGTAACTTAGAGTAAAATTACCTTTTCCTCCTTGGGTTTGCATATATAACACTCTGGGCATGAGAGTTTCAATTGTATTTGAAAATAATTTTGAACCTCCATTTTAAATTTTAAAGGTTCAAATGTGTACATCTTGGAACTAAAGTTCTTTATATAATAGGCTTTAAAACGCAAAACTGCTTTTTGCAAAGTATTTCACCTTAAAATATGGTTATTCACTGTCACACTCAATCTTAATTATCTTTAAAGTCTAACTGTACTTAAATTACCAAAAACATATAATAAAAGTATTTTCCCCTACGTCTGATAAAAGGAAACACAATTCCCCATGTAATAAAAAAAGCTACATGAGTAAAATTAAATTGAATGAAGCAAGCAACACGTAGCTCTTCTTTGAGCAAGAAGAAGCAAATTACACTTGTAGGGACTAAAAGCATTCCATCTGAAGCCACTGCAGTAGCATGTCATGACAAACTCAGACCTGGGCTTCAGTAAAACAAATAAGCACCTGCTAAATTTTTAGCATGTGAATTCTAAATTACTATGAATTCACTTAAATTAAGTAATTTTCTGAATCTGAGGCAGAATATTCAGCATTTTACAAGATCAGTCCTTAACCATATTTACTAAGGCGAAATAAAATGAAATAAATATGCGCTCAAAATAAGTAAACAAAGCTTACTATGGTCTTTTCCCTGACTTAATTGGTCATTGAATCAGCTAAGATGGTAGCAGCCTGGATTGCTGAAAAACTAAACCGCCAACAACCACCACATGAGAGATAGACACCTTGACAAAGTCATTGTCTTGTTCTCAACATCCATGTATTATATGAAATCCAACTTCCTAGCTGATATAAACTGTACAGAAAAAGCCTGAAATGTGTTAACTACTCATTCTTCTCTACATATTGTCAGAGGTACAACAAAGATCATAATGTTAACTGTGGACAACAGTCACATAACAATGTGTATTCTAATATTCTGACATGGATAGTTATTAAAGCAAGACTACATATAAGCCCGGCACTTTCTGCGGAAAGCTGAGATCAAAATGCAATTTGACAAAATGGAATAAAATAATTCTGGCAGCAGAAAGATCAGTTAGAAGGGTAATAATAAGAACAACTAAAGAAGAGAAAGGATCACTGATCTTGGAAATCCATAGGGCAGGAATTAAACACTATAATCAAATTGTTTGTGCAACCATTTAGCATCTCATTTTCTTGCTGTGCAAGCTGAAGAACCACTTGAGACAGGCCATCTTGGAGAGTAACAAAGTACACCAATAACTAACATGGGATTAAAAGAATATTGATAGCCTGTGACAAGCAGCTTCCTGAGAAATGTTTCTTAGTCAAATAGCAGCAATCATTAAATATATGAGGGTCAGTCAATTTAATCTGCTCTTCTTATATGGATTAGTTTAGCAAAGTAACAGAAGAGACAATTAATGCCTCCATAGCTTTTCATGCCATGACACTAGCCCATCGTTTTTAAAACAAATACTTGAAACATGATTTTCTACACTACTGCATATGGCCATACTCATTTTAGCAATGACTAACAGCACTCATAAGGACTGACTTTACTGTGAGGCACAATTATACATTCCAGAAAATCATTACAGTAAAAGAATACACCATCTTTTGAACAGACAGATCCCTAAATATTTTACATAAAGATTTAATCTCCTGTGCTTTCCAAACTGAAATCATAATCCTGGAGAGCCTCCAACCCTCTGTGCCACAACTGAGTTTACCATATAATCAGACTTATGTCTAGGGACATAACACTGGCATCAATAAAACACATACAATACTTGAATGAAATGTGGTTACTCTTCAAGAGTGGAGTAAAGCCACATAAAAATTTAGGGCAGAAGGCAAAGAAAAATTATCATCACACGCTATAGGAAACTCCTGTAGATTGAAAAAAAAAGTGTGACCTGCTTTGAAAAAACAGTATCTTCTTATATGCCATAGTAAAGAACTACACACAGCTAAAGGAATACCAATTTAAAGTTTCCATTTAGAAAGTCAGAGCACTAGTCTACACAGAATAATTAAATGAAACCCTAGAAGCATTTCTAATAGACAAACTTTAACTAGAATTTGGCCAAAATGCCAGGGTAGCACTCCAGCTCCTGATAGGAAGTGTTATGAGCCATTTTAAGGCCAGCCATAAAGCTCTTGCAAGCAGTAACCAGAGACCATCCAGCAGCCAAAGAATCTGATCCAACATTACGTTTCCAACTTGCACAGATACAGAAAGTTTTGTCAATGTTACTGGATTTTCCAGGATCTCCTCAAGTAGCTGTTCATACAGGACACACCACTTCCACTCATAGATCTTTCAGCACTATGCTTTTCTCAGGTGTTTCCCTCTTGGCCCTTCCTGATGGCTGTTTGACAGATGATACAAATTGCCTGACACAGATTTTAAAGTCAGATATTTAAGAAAACGAATTACAGCTGACATCTTTGGTGTAATCCTTTGTGACACAGATAGTTAGGGAGAGTGACACAGTTGGAAAATAATGTAAGCTGAAAGCATTTGGAACAGCTGAGGATCCAAGGTGACTTTGTGCTGTAATTTACTACTTTTATAATTGTTTTGTGATACACTTTCTGAGTGAGATACAAAGCCCAGGAGAGTCAACAGGTCTGTTTCCATTGACTTCTCTGTCCTTTTTATCAAATCATAGTGAGACAGCAATTCCAAGACAAAGCATACTCAGCAAAGCTTGTACAGAATTACATCTCACAATTACTCTTTCAAACTTCACTCCTTTGGTGCTGCTTGCCGAGTGTAAATTTCCACCCTTTTCGTCTTTAAAGAAGAAAGAACTTTTTTTTTTAGCTAGAGAGACACATCACAAACATTTCTGCTTCATCATGTACTCCCATAAAGAATTCTTAGCATACTGAGCCAAATGCAGTTCCTGATCTCTTTCCCCTAGTTTGTTCAATAGTGAAGTAGGACAAGAGAGGAAAACAAGTGTGTGCCCTTGATGTTATTCGGGTTGGCAGCAACTGACCTGATGCTATTATTCTGGAAGCTTTTTTTTGATAGCTGTACATTGCCCCAAAGACATTGGTCAACTAAACAGCAGAGCTAAAAGCATGGTCCTCTAACTTCAGTTTTGTTGGTAAAACAAAACAAAACAAGCAAACAAAAGACCCCAACAAAAATACCTAACACACACCCCCTAAACAATGCCCAGAAAACAAAGCAACCTGAAGATTGGGTGGATACCAGCTGACCTGCAGATATAAACTTACAATCACTGCAAATTCGCAACATTGTTTGAGACTGTATGTGAGTCTTCTCATGAATATGAAGCCTCTAAGAAAAAAGACATTTAAAATAAGTATATTACAAAGGCAAATGAAGCCAAAAGAGCATTCAAGGAATAATTAGGTGGTACTAAAGAGTATGACACTTTTCCTTTTTTTTTTTTTTTTTTTTTTTTTTTTTTTTTTTTTTTTTTTTTTTTTTTTTTTTTTTTTTTTTTGACAAGCAGACTAAACTTTATCATTCAAATTTTTCAACTGGCAGTTAGGAGAGAGACATAGAACATAGTATCAGACTTGTTCTACAATCCTTTAACAACACACAGATGCTCACACACTGCTGAGACCCAGGGTATACCTTTTTACTCAGTTAAAATTAATTGCAGAAGATGGTTTAGGAATCTTCCAAGATTACACCACTCACTCCTATAAAAACACAGTGGACAAGGTTCCAAGAGCTCCTTTAGACAAATGACATATTGTATCTCTTTCATGTAGAGAGGGAATCGGGGTACAAAATATGGATCCTGGTGTGCATCTAAATGTTCTTAACTTCAGAATAAGTATTTGAACTTACTATTCCAGATCTGGAACGTCATTAGCTTAAAATAAGCATATAACACTATCACACACAGGAAAGAGTAGCAAAATCTGGCCTTGTGTTGCTGTGCAACAACTTAGTAAATCTGGCCCTATTTAAGTTCCAGTGGCCACCAACAGTGTGAAGTATTTCTCAGTAGGAGAAAATAAGGCAAATCCAGTCCAGAGTAACCCGCCCATTTTAATTAAAAAACAAGAATGGAATTAAAGGTTGCTTTAGGCACTAATGGTAAAGTTGAATTAACATCGATATGGGAAACCTTCCATTTATCATCCTGGAATGATCACATTTTAACATGTTTATTGCTTTTATTATTTCTAAACATTTATAAATTCTGACAGTCTATAACAAACACGAAGAACAGAAAGTTTCATCTTGGATCACTCAAATGGCCTTGGGACTCTTGTGTTCAGTTGCACAACAAGCTATTCATTGTGTTGGCGTAGAGAGAGACAACCTAGAATTGTAGACTGACTCAAACACCATCCAGTGGTAAATGGGAGTTATTACATTACAGAAGCAGCTCTGTGTACATTACCTTCACTTTACAAGAAAAGTAGTTAAAGTATTTCAGAAAACTGGACAGACAGCAAGGCAACTCCACCTCAGCTGAAGTGAAAATAGCTAAAACATAAACCTAAGGATATTGGGATGTAAAAGTAGATACAAGAAAAACAAACCCCAGCAAATTACAGCTGCCATTTTATAGTAGACTTCCTATAAATGACCTTCCAACAACTTGAGCTAATGAATCAGTCTCTACAATGAGACCATAAAACCATCTTCTGTGGATCAGCCATGATCTCTGCACTGATTAGAACATGACATTTATATCTTAAAAATACACACTATGTAATTCACATGCTCTCTGCATTTTAGTCCTGCTATGTTCCTCAGAGAGCAGTGTTCAGCACCACCCTATCTGCCTTTGCAAAAGCCTAGCTCCTCTCCACATGTCCCAACAAGGTTTATGCATCTTATACACACTGAAAGAAAACATTACATAGCCATAACAGAAAGGAAGGAAGGAAACATATCTGCTCTGTTAAGAAACAGAAAAGTTGTTGATTTCTTTCTAGACAATCATCGTTCTTGGCATCAGACTGTTATCAGACTTTCATAAGGCACTTTACAAACATACTACTTCACTGCATTGCTGTACTTCACACAAAATTCAAAAGGAACACAAACCAATTTGTAAGACAACAGCCTAGACCCTCTGTTTTTCCTGACTCTAGCCTAATTTCCAAAACATTCACTTACTTGTCTTTCATATGTTTAACATTGCTTCTACCCATAAACTTCTAATCATAGACATTTCGGTTAGAAGGGACCTCTGGATATTATAAAGTCCAACCATGTGCTCAAATGAAGGCATACAAAGCATCCTACGTATATAAATAAAAATATTTTGGTCCAGGTTCTCAGTGATGTTTGACTTCAGTCATAACTTACATTTTACTGCACATTTCGTCTTGTACACAACTATAATTCCCTTGGCAGGAAGTTATTATTTAAGCACATGGAAAACTGAGGCAGAGAATTTGAATGCATCTCTGTTTATCCATCTGAGAATCATCATTAAGGTCTGAAGTTCTTCCATGGGGTGACCTCATCAAAATATAAATCATTACACCATATTTCTACCTCATATATTAGGTGGGGTCCTAGCTGAGGAAATTAATTCACTTAATTTAGTATCTTAGAACAAATGAATCTGAAAATTTAATTTCAGAATTTGAGATATGCATTTCCAAACACAAAATTCAGGTGTTTTCTTGTTGTATTTGTATTTTAATATCTTGGTCCTGGAATATTCTGACAACTGTAAAATAAATAATCTAAATCATTATTAAAAGAAAGAGCAGTGTATTATTCTTAGTCCTTAAATCACTATAATTGTTGCTAAAGAAAACAGAAATACAAGAACCCAAGAAACAAACGAGCTTTGCAAACAGAATTTGTACCTATAATGCTCTTACTTGCCAGAAATTCACATATTCATCCCAGCATGCCTACTCACACGAAGCATGCCAGAGACCTTAATGGGAACTCTTATCTTAACAAAATGACCTCATACCTAGTGAATACTTAAAAAATGACCAACATAGCTTATGATATCCAAGTAGCCTGACACAATAACCTCCCACTACATTTTATGCAAGTAACGAAATAGGGTTATGTCAACACAGGTGTGTTGAATTTAATGCACCATAATTCACATACTGGAAAGTCTTCGTGAGATAAATCATATTTTTAAAGACAGTTATTCTTTTGTATACACATATATATATTCATAAAGAAAAAAGGATGTGAATTCAACTACTGAGGAGCGTTCTACAGCCAATAGTTATGTTGTTAGCAGCCAGGGACTTGAGAGGGTTTCTCTGAGTAGGGCTGTGAGGGGAGGCATGCATAGGGGAAGGGATCCTCACACTCACACCCTGATGGTTAGCACACTGGAGGGCAGGCACACTGCAAACGGACTGCTTGGGTAACCTGCATGGTACCGCAGGTCTTCTCAGATCCCATCTGCCCCAGCCACACTGGGCTCTGTTCAGCCACAAGGTCATGGCAAAGGAGAGCATGCCAGGGCCGCCAGAGAGGTAACACTTCTCACTCAACTAAATGTGGTGAGTAGGGATACCCCCATCTTCAGATTGAGAGGTATAACAGCAGGTTTATGCACATATACAAAATTATTTTCTCAGTAAAAGCCCTATGTCCCTTGTAGTTCGGAAAATGTTCATTAAAACAAGTAGAATGAAAGTAATATATTACAGTTGAAATCAAACGTATGCTCACTTCCACCTTGCAGATGAAATCCCAAAGCCAACAAAACCCCTCTATACTCCAGTATAGGGTGAGAAATTTACTGCAGGTCTGAATGTGATTTATGCCATGGATGTCCTCTACTCAAAACCATAACATTCCCTACAGTGTTTATTTAAATTTACCTCTGTTTTCTTTGTGGTAAGAGAAGCCCTAGCAAGAAAGAAACGGAGAAAGTTACAAGTTTTGAAGAAGGCTGGCATCTTAGGCAGCACAGAATGAAGGAAATATGTTTTGTATGTTTTGTTCTAAAGCCCGGTGATAGCAGAGCCTAAGGCAAGAGGAGAGAGAAGAGGAAAAATAAGCGACTAATTCAGGAGAGTAGAAAGAGTTATGTTTTTCATTTATACCTCAGCAATACTTGACAGCAGTTAACTTCTTCATTTCCCGAGCCTCAAAATGGGTAACAGTAGCAGATAAGCACATAGCTTATTCACATTTTGAATAGCAACAAAAGTAATCAGTTACACCATCAACAACAATAAACCAGTCAGCTATATTGAAGTTAAATATTCCATTGGAGCAAATACATACATCTAACAGCTGGTAAGTCATAGTGCTAGAAGCTTTAGGAAAAAAATAATTGCATTGTTTGATTATGTTTTAGCTGATTTCTAAGTCTTAGCAATACCTTTTTTTTTTTTTTAGTGGGAAAATAAGATATTATACAAAGCTTACTTGGTTTCAAAATACCATTCTATCTCTACATGGATATGCTGCTACAGTGCAGTTACCTCTGATGCTATGTTATCTACAAGCACTTATGCAGTATCCCACTTTATTCACCCACTTCCATGCTTCCAAAATCTACTGGGTATGCTTTCAGGCTAAGCGTATGGAAATCCTATTCAGTATGGTTGAAAACACAAATATAAACAGGCGCTCCTCCATTGGTACAAATACTTTATCTAATTCTATCAGATTGTTCAGTGTACTTCACAGTTTAGTAATATTTTCCTCACACAGACAAAAGTATAAGCTGTTTTGCTGTTTAGTGTGGTAGTCTAAACAATCCTTTTCTCCATTAAAGAATTTTGCAAGAACTCATTAAAAAAGCTGAATTAAACATAAGATACTAGGAGACATTGATGGCTAATGAGTACACACTTTATTGAGTGCAGTGGTGTTTGATAGTGCAAGAGCAGAGAGCAAGCTTAAATGTGTTGGGTTTTAAGAGTAAAGTAGGAAACAGCTTTGTCCTCATACCCACGTGAGCTCTACTGTAGATCAGGGTTCACATTTGCAATAACTGTGTACCCTTTACTGTTTGATGTGATTGTATCTGTTCAAGTCCACTTTTCAGACAATTTTATAGCCATGTTCAACTTGGAATGAGCTTTATTCCTGATACAGCATGAAACTAAACCAAGTTGCTTCAGTCAGAAGTATTTGGGGCCAACTGGTCTGATTTTTGGAAGAAACAAAGTTAGAACTGCTCTAGAGAGAACAAACTTTTGAATCTCCTGTACAGAACAAATGTGAGACGCTTGCAGAGTGAACTAGCTTCTTAAATCTCAACTTGGGAATATAATATTTTTTTCGAATGAGACTTGTGAAGAGATGTGCTAGTGTGTGACATTTTCTAAATATTCTGGACACATTTCAACCAGAGCTTTAATGTTATCAGATCTTCTGTTAACCGTAACTGGTATTAAAGAACAGAAAAGCTTTATAACCTGCAATCATCTATCTATGTTGGTTGCTCTTTTGAATTATACACTAGACTGGGACTCAGGAGATGCAAGTCCACTTCTGCAGGATGATTCTAGGAAAGTTGTATCACCACCTGGGACTCCCCCCACCCAGTCTGTGGAAATTGTTGGAATCTGGAAAGGTTGAAACCCTATTTTTATAATTTTATTAACTATCACTTAGTTAATAAGTTTTTCTTATTTCAATGCTATAGATGAGTACATGAGCAACTGAGCTTATTGAATACTCCTTGTGTTCTTTAACAATGTTAAAGATCATCGGCCAAGGCTTTTACTTTTGTTGTTTTCTATAAAGCTTTGGAAATATTGTGGTACAGTATAAATAGTGCTATATTCCAGATTTCACACAAGCATCTATGTACTAGTGACATACACTGTGAGACAGCATATCAAGAGCAAAGGATGTAACATAAGGACTTCTGTATTTCCCTGAGCTCCAGGAGTCTGATTACATTCATGATCATATCGGGTAACAGGGTATTGCATGCACTGAGACATGACTCTTCTCTTGCTTACATCTGATTTACACCAGTATGAATAAAAAGGGAGTCAGGACCCTAGATTTGCTTCTTAGTTCTGTGACCAAGCCACTGCTGGATTTGGGCAAACTGCTTAACTATTCCTTACAAAGTCCTTCACTTTGCTAATGAGGTAAAACGGTACCTGTCTACCTTAAGGGAATTAGTGTTGTCCAACACCTAAATTTATAAAATATTTTGAGAGTCCTAAATAAATGGCACTATTGAAATAAAAAGGAGTATCACCCCCTTTTGACTTGAGCAGCAAGCCAATGTGTAGGACACTCTCTTTCCATTAGGAGAAATTGATGATAAAGTCAGCTCCTTCTTTGACACGAACAAAATCCTGTTCCCCTGAATGTAAGAGGAATTCAATAGCTGGAGATGGTTTTTTTTCTCTTAATTCTAAGCTTTCTTTTCTCAGCATTTAACTTAAAAAGCCCTGACACTTTTCTCAAGTAAATGCTACCAGTGTTAATGTGGTTCTGGCTGATGCTTTTTTACTGCTTTTTCTTTCTCATTACAAGCTGTTTTTCCTGCATCGTTCTTCAGTTGTGCTAAAGCCTATAAAGCTTCTCTGCAACAGCCTGAGAGGCCTCATGTGTGTCTTTGTTTTGGGCAGTGTCACGTGTATATGGTTTGTTGAAGGCCCCCACTGTTTCAGCTACCTGGTTCAATAAAGGGGCTAAATGACATCTTGCTAACTTTCTAAAATGGAGGACGATGTCAAAGGCAGCAGTTTTAACCTACAGCAGTATTATTGATAAAATCAATGACTAATAATAGCCATACAAAGGCAAACATTTCCTGGCTGTTCTTAAGTAAGTCTAATCTTAAAGGTGGCATATAAAGCAAAACAAATTCAGGCAAAGATTTCCTTCCTTAAATACTATACAAGCGGCAATCATCCTGTCAAGAAATACATTTTTAGCAATTGTTTTAATTCCCTTTTTTTCCCTTTTTGTAAACACTTCGTATGTTCTGATACTACACTGATGTTCTTAGAAGTTCTTATCCTGAGTTAATACCGCTATGGTGAAGTCAGTTGAACATATTGTTTTGTATTAAGTACTAGTGCAGTATTTTCGATATGGTATAGCTTATGCCCCTTTTTACCATAACAGCTTTGACAACATTATCCCCTACTACAATTAGAGTGGTGTAAATGTGCTTTCACTAGCATGGCATTACCCTCCACAGGCATATCTTTCTACTGGTAATGTACTGCATTAATTACCTGGCTATGTGCAGTTAAAGGAATGAGAATATTATGATATAGTGGTACCACAGCAGCACAGGTATGTCTGGTGATACATTCTGTAGTACTTTTACCAAATCAAGTTATCCTCTGGTCGTTTTGTGTTTTTTTTTTTTCCCTTCCCACCAAGGACATTTAATATAAAAAAAAAAAAAAACCCCAAACAAAACCAAAACCAGTATTGATTCGATTTTTCCTTTTGAAGCTCCTATGAAACACATTTAAAAAGTGCCTGCAAAAGATGAGCAGACATTTGTCAGAGTTCTCAACAGTCAAAATGAATACAGCTTATTAGTACTACCTTTAAAACACTTGTTTTATTTCACTTCTGTTTCATTTCACAATGAAGCCTACTACAAATCTTAACTAAGGTGAAAGAAAAAAACAAAATCAAAGCATTTTGTTTTGTCTTTGGGGTGAATTTTGCTCCTCTGCAAGAGTAAACAGCACAATTAGATTCCTAATAAGACCACAATATCACATGGAATTGTTGTTGAACAGGTTTTCTAGTGACTTGTAAATTAGATTGTATTAAGTAGAGAAATAGACAAATATGGAAACATTTTTATGTTTTAGATCCCAAAGACACAAGACATCCTTCTTTTAAGCAGGTGTGCCTTCCTAGGCAGCTGCATGAGATTAGAAAATTACAAGCTCAGAATTTCATTCCTAAATATGGCTAAAGAATAAAATCTTTAGTCTGGCAAGTTGGAGTCAAACTGCCACAATGAGCACCTGTTGAGAAAGCCCATTATTTGAAGCTGGGGGTTCTGGGTGAAAAGATCACTGTGAATTAATTTTGATTGCTTCACAAAACTCTGCATAACAAATGGTCTCTGACAGGGGTATCAAGAGACTTCCATTTGAAGGAGAGAAAAAAAGATTTTTTTTCTAGGAAGGTAACATAATCTCTGCAATGACATTAAAACACACCAGTGGCTGCGCTTGCTTGAATCTCTCTTCTGAAACAGATTGTACATGCTTAGGTTACCAGGTATTATGTTTTGGAAAGGGAAAGAGAAACAATTTATATAAAAATCTTATCTAAAAGATTAGCTAAAAAGAATATGGTTAGAGATCCATGAATCCTGAGTTGTTAAGGCAGTTACTTGCTCACAAGTTTATTCACAGCCACATTTCTGTGTGTTCTGGATTGCTATATACATTGCCAAAATGGAAAAGGAAGAGAAGAAAAGAGAATAAAATCAAACCAAAGTTTTTGCAGTTGACTAAATAAAACAGCTTTCTTGTATGAGTTAACTCTAATAGCAAGTTAAAGTAATACTAAGGATAATATGAATATCTGGTAAATATGTCTCTTGCCTGGTATACACGCTATTGAATATGAAGCAGTTTCTGTCTGTGAAGTTTCTATCTGAAACATACAAAAGTGCTACCTGTCTGTCATCCCCTGATTAAATCTAAGGCCAAGCTTACCATCTGCTTGTGCAAATGAAAAGCGTACTATTCCACCAACTACTCTGCACGATCACTTTACTTAAGGGTTTCCTGCAAAATGTTTTTCAGTTCATACAGAGCTTATTTTTAGAACAAAAAGAATCACCAGAAAGCACTATGCTTTTAGCTAATAATCATGATCCAGTTGACTTTATGCTTGATTTGTCAATTCTTAGCTATTAATATTACATGAATTGCAACTTCTACAATTTGTTCAAAACTGAATGTAAAAGCTATATACATATGAAGACAATAAAATGCTCATATCGATTTCGCTTTTTTATGTGTGTTCTGTCTTTAAGGCAACCTGAATTATATCATCATGAGGGTATTAATTGCACCTACACAACGATTTGGATATGTTTGGATTCATATGGGTACCAGAGGCTTGTGACTATGCCTATTATGGCTGCAGTGATTTTGCTGAAGTCAGAATATGGTCACACATTCCATTAAGTAAAAATAACAGCAAAGCTCTAGATAATCAGGTCCTGCACTTTGTTAATTTATGGCATAGGTAGGAATCGCTCTAGTATTAGACCACCAGGCATCTAATCTTTCCATCTTTGGCGGTATCTCTGCGTTACACTACAGAGCACATGATAGCCACCTGAACAAAGAAATACTGATGCTCTTCTATTTCATTCTAAAAATCAGACCAATATACTGTCACAAACCTAGAACACAAATATTAGAAGACATCCTCAAACTGTGATGCTTTGGTGTTGTAAATAAAACTGATAAACTGACCCGTTTGGAGTTGAAAGTAAACTCTGTATTGTCCAAATATATGTCAGCCCCATTTACCTGCACATGCCTTTGACAACACTACAGTCCTGCAGCCCCCATGTCCAGCCCCTGACATCTCAGAACCTTTTCAGATAGATGCACCAAGGAGGAGCTGACTGCATAAAGATAGTGCATAGTATAAATCACTTATATTGGACAACTTGAGTTTTTTCCCCACGAACTTCCCCCCCTCCCCAAGCCTCAGCTATCCTGAATATCTCTTAAAATTATCACATGTATCTCTATAAAAAAAGTATTTATTCTCTTGCTATTCTCTTGCTAATTCCATTCTTCATCTAATATAAGGCAGGAAGTAATGTGTAAAAGTGAAAAAAATCCTAAAGTTGTTGTTTCACCTTTTTCTCTTTTTTTTTTTGTTTAAAGATAAAAGTCTTTCTAATAAGGCCCTGCAATTATATTATAGAACATTCAAAAAGCAAATCATGCTAGAAAAGTATAAGCAGTGGGAAATATGTAATATATCCTTCCACTTTTTTTCTTTATGTCTCCAAAATAAACTACAAATTTCCCATGTTGAAAAGTTCTTCCTTAAGTTAATAAAATCTGTCACTTTCCATAATGGTTGATTTGAAGAAAGTCCACAGGTGCAGTATTCAGTTGTTCACAGCTTGGGAAGTCAAGGCTTATAATAAAAAGTCCTCTGTGTTATGGTCCTCCTTCCCCATCAATTCACATCAAGTATTATTAGAATCATCTGCCACCTCAGTGATGCTTCCTCTGTGCTCAAACTGCAGAAGCAACAATGACATTTTACTGCTCTGCAGGTGCTGCTGTGTGTGGTCACGAACACAGAAGTGTGGCCTGCTATTGTTCTTCAGTAGCACTTTGATCTCAAACACAAAAAAACACATAGCTGGCTGCCCTATTCATTCTTATGCTGGGTTTATATGCGTGAGAGAAAGAAGAGGTGACAAGAGATGGGCAATCCATAATATTTATTTCAACAAATGCTTCAAATCTTTTTAAACATCATAAGAACATGGCTCATTAAACTACAACAGCCTTGAAATTGTGTTATAAAACCACAAAACAAAAATCAATACTTCTGCTAGAAAGGAGGTAATGAAATATATTGAGTTGGCTAAAAAGTGGTTTGTATGAATCATAATATTATTATGTGCACATCACTTCTACTCCCAATACTTAAAGTTAACAAACTAGGGAGTGCTTTCTTTCCCATCACTTTAACAGGTGCTACAAGGTAGTATTTATCAAAGTTATTTTCCAGACTCGATCCTTCTGCCATAAATAATGCTGGGATACTGGAGGCTTAGTAAAGGGAGATCAATTCAATGCATATTTGCTACCTGAGCTTCAGCTGTTGTATTATTTCACAGTCTGATCAATACCATGCTCTGTAAGAGCAACGGAAAAAGCCACAACATCACCCTGATGAGTCACTGTAGGTTTATTACTGAACCAGAAGGATGCAACATTTCTGATTTTAGTAAAGACTAAATTTGATAGCAGCATTTTACCACTATAAAATAGTTTAATTCTATTTCATATCTTTTGCAATGACTTGTCCAGACTTTCAGCAGTGTTACATAAACACTTCTGGAATCAACACTCCCTCTGCTGAAAAAAAAAAATAAAATATATCTCTGGAATATTATTTAGAATTCTCTCTCATTTATTTTAAACTGGCATTATTGCTCTTCAATTGAATCCAGAGAAAGCTGGTACTTAAAACTATTTTAACACAGGCAAGCAATAATGGCATTAAAAAATGAACATCGAACAGTAGGAGATGAAGGAACAGGAAGAAAGCACTCAACCATAAATACCTGGAAACAATAAAAAACAGAAGGAAGAAGACAATGAATAGTAACTAAATGAGACTAGCAAACGGCCCAGCAGATACTAGCACCCACTGTACTCTCACCCTCCTCAGAAATAAAAACCCTAATCTTCCAAATTCTGCCCATCCTGCCAAGCTCCTTTTGTAGTGTAATCAGGAGAAGACAGCAAAAACTTCCCATACTGAAACTCATACATTTAAAAGGACAATGCTATATCCACACAAGTTTTGGAAGAAAAAGTAAAGAAGAAAACCATATATCAAAGTCAATTGACGGGGGGAACTAAAAGCAGTTTTTAAGACTTGCGCAGAGTGCTTAGATTGACTATTTCCACCAAAAGAGAAAATACATAATATTAAACAAAGTCCAAGCTAGGCTCCGGGAAGAGATCAATACAGAGCGTAACCTGAGACCTCTGTACCTCTGATTTGCTGAAGAGAACCAAGATGAGATCAACCCTTGATTTAGGACAAACTCATCCACGGAATTTCCATAGCTGTCAGTGCTGTAGACAAAAACTTCTTTTCACATCACTTCTTACACTATGAACATTGACAGGGTGAATAGAGCCATTTTAGTGCACTTTAGACATTCCAAAGTCTCCTGTATTGGAGATCAGTCTTAATAGATGTGTGTCCATCCCATTGCTTTAGATAGTTATGGTGGCACTGGAAAGACTCAGAATGTCCACTTACTACCAGAGACCAAAAGCTTAGTTTTACACCCAAGCAGAAAAGTCTAACTTCCTACATCATGTGAGCTTCTAACTCCAGCTGGGTGCTGGTTCTGCAGAAACTGAGGAAATGCTATCCAGTAAATGAACATTTCAGCTTCCCTTCAGCATGCAGTATGGCCTAGTTTGTCCAATTCCAGCAGGGAATCCTTTCCAAATTATGCTTTGATTTTACTACTTAACAGGAGAGGGAGAAAAGGTGCTACAGCTGGTAGCTATTGATATTTAATCTTAAATTTATTTTTACTTCATTGTTTTCTATAAATAGTCTTGTCTTTCACCAGCTCCACTGCTGTTAGAAACTTTTCCAGTAACTAAACATTACACAGAGCATTAACCCCTTAGAGAGAAAGAAAGGAGGAGGGGGTGGAATATGAGGGACAACTACTAATCCTGAAGAGAGAGAAACATATCACGACAGGACTCCCTGCTACTTCAGAACCTTCTACAGTAAGTAATGGTACAGCAACTTCATCTGCTTAAGGTCAAATCTCACCCAAAACTTATTTGAAAATGCAGCAGCCTCGATTTGCCCCTCTACAAAGGGCTAAGAGTGTACTGCATACACCTCCCCACAGTCCCATCCCGTGTCACTTACAGGTGCCTGACTACATCACGGCTCTATTTGCACATTGCCCCCCAACTTGTACACATACAGACTAATCAAACTCATCGCTTTCCTTTCATAACAATTAAAATATATATATATATCTTTTTTAGGGGGGGAACTGCTAGCCAGACAGGGAAGGCATTAGGATGATCTCAGTGTGTTTGTCTAGAATGTCAGCTTGTAACTGTTCACTGTCATGGGATTTGGGCAATGATTTTAAGTGACTTTGTGTCAACATGTTTTAAAAGCCTGATTTTCAGACAGAGTGGCACTTTCTAAAAATCATGATTCTTTGGGATGGTTTCAATTGAGCATTATGTAAATGGAAATAGCAAACCAAAGCATTGAACAAGCTTGAAATTTAAGCCAAGTTGCAAGCGAGGTGTGTGGGTGTGTGTGGAAATCACTGCCCACATTCTTCATTTCTCCTGTTCTTGTTGTTACTGTTGTCAACACCTAATTTTCAGATAAAAAGAAAGTCCTTCAAGATGAGTTAGTAGATAAAGTCAGGACTTCAGGCGTTAGTTGACAGTTGCTTCAGACTCCTGATGAAATGAAACTCACTCCATTCTGTTTCTCCGTAAGACAGTCAGAGAAATAACATCTAAATGTAAGCATTCAAAACCCTTGATGTAAGCATTCAAAATAGCTTTTTTGTATCGGGTATTTTATAACCATTTCTATTCCAAGAGAGTAGCCACGTATGGTACACACACACACACTGTGAAAGACCAATCTGAAAACTTTCCTATCTAAAGATCCAAAACAAACAAAAATTAAAGGTAAGGAACTATTGTTAGCATCATTTTACAAAGCGCATAAAGAGATTAGTGTAACTTGCCCGAGGTCATATGTGCCCAGAGCCGGAGATGAAACTTCCATTTCCTAAATTAGCCCCTCACACTTTAAACACAAGCGAAACCTTCACATAAGCCTCCAAGGTTCCAAACCACACGCAATTAAAATGTAAAAAATTCAACAGCACTAACAATAAAGGAATATGTGTGCATCAAACTAGTGCATGCATCAGTAGACAGAGGGTGAAAACAACAACAAAATCATCTGTTCAAACAGCACCGACGCAGGAATTAAATTTCAGTATTGCTGTCAACTTTTCATTTTCACTAATGGCTTTTAAGGAAGTCGGACATTTTTTCTCAGTCCATTTTACCTTTTCCCTCCATTTGACAAATATTGATTTTAATTTCCTCCAAGTTTAAGTGCATTGAATGCTATTGTGACTGGTTTGTTTGCTTTTTTGTTTGTGTCCCAGCTTTGTTGAGGATGCCAGCATGAATGCATACAGCTTTGGAGAGAGAGAGAGAATTGGTTTAATAACTTCTTCAAGTCCAGAAGAGAACACAGGAGCCCAGTCTAATGTTTTGTACAGGTCAAGCAAGAAAAGTGACTCTAGGTGACTATCTAATGTCGGTAAGGAGACTGCTGAAGTAATAGCCTTGGTGTTTTCAGATGTCACTGCTATGTTCTGTCACAAGACGACAAATTATGGAGTGTTCTTCCTCCACTTCAGTGCAACGCTAGACATACTATAAGCTAAGCCCATTTGGTAGACAGTTGGCCCTTTAGGAGGCTTGGTTTGGAAGGTAATATTTTGTGAAATTCTGGCTCAAACAAGCTGTAGCTTTATGAATTCTTCTCCACCTGACTCACAGATATATAGGCTCAACCTCCTTTCATAAGATGATCTCCTTAAGCTTTGCGAGCCTGCCTGGTATGTTTTGTACATCTTAAGGTCTTATTCACCAAATAAGAAATCACTCTGACTTTGCAGTGATATGCATAAAGAGTGCTTATATGATCTATTCCACCCATTCAAATTGGGGGGGTGGGGGAGTGGATATCTCAGTGGACAGAAATAAACATCTGGACTGAAAGGGAAAGACAGTAACACCTCAAACTGCCACAGAAACTTTCACAGAAATTGCCTGTGCCACACTCAGACACTCATCAGGTTTAGAAGCCAAAAGTAAGTTGAGCCAACCTAAGCAGGGGGTTAAATTAGTTTAAGTGTATCGGCACCAGAAGTACATGCTGGTAATAAGGAATCCCCACAACTGAGCTAACCATCACGGACAGCCTCTTTCTCATCAGCAGCTCTGACACAACTTGCCAAGAGGACTCGGTATTCAGCCTAGACAAGTAAACAGACACATAAACCTTTGAAATCTGTTCTGTCTCTCTTTATAATTTGCTATTCTCTGGATCCTCTAACCAACAGATAGTTCATATGAATGCAGATTTAGCACTGAACACCATTATCCACTTAGTTATTGTACATATGAAACAAATGTTAGCTTCACTATGTATTAACTGACATTTTAAAATCCCGATGAAAGGAAAGCAATTTAGAATTATTCACTGCTAAAGGAAGCTCATTTTCAAAACAGGCACAGCTTTGAAAAAAATCTTACCATTATTCATCTGGTTAGTCTCACTGGCTCAGCTTTGAAATTATTTTTCATGGGAAAAATAAGGAAAAGAAAGAAAGTAGCGACCACTGGGGTTAAATCCGTGATACTGTGCCAGACAACTCCCTTTTTTGCTTCCATATTCAATCCTAAATACTGCTTGTGTTGCACCACCTGATGCCAGGTGCTGCAGGGCTTCTGTTACACCCACCTGACATTGTGATACTGCATTTTTAAGACCTTTAAATAATGAAAATAGACCTTTGCACTTCAGCACTGCCCTGGTCAAGAGAGCTGTCTGTACAGATGATGTGAATGTCTGCTAACATGGAGAGACTTCTTACTTTTGAAATTAAATGGCACCAGAAGTTTCAGGGCTGATCGTTGCAGTGAGGAACTTCCTTATTAACACTGGTGACAAAGTCTAACATGGGCATGGGCATGTTTTTGGTCCCCATCTAGCCTGAATTTAAATTGCTTTCCAAAAGTGACGGTAACTTCTGAGAGATAAGAAGAGCCTACAATATGGGTTAATTGGTTAACTGCTATAAAAAGGAAGATGACATTACTTCCTTACCCTACAACTCTCCAGTAGGCGTTCTTACAGGTATACCATATGCTCTGAGTCAGCTGCATACAAGATGCTGGCCCTACCCACCATGCAAGACATTGCAGGGAACATCTTCAACCCTTGAGTGCACGTTATTCACCAGCTCCCCCACAGTGCTAGATGGACTTGAGCACTACAGAAGACTTCTCCTTCCCGCTCTCCTGTTCTCTCTCTACTGCTTCTCTTCCCATATCATTGAGAGATTTTGCCTCTTAAGAAATTTAGACTATGGATTAAAAAAAAAGTGTCTAAAGAAAAACAGAAGATAAAAAGGAAATCAAAGAAAGAGATTCACGGTAGAACAAAGTTATAATATAACTTGAACCAGAAACTTAATTTTAATCACTGCTATGCTTACACATCACTTACCTGTAAAATATTCCAGCCGCTGTATGTGGTTCAGGGCCTCCCAGTGTCCCATTGGATCCCTTGGAACAAGGAGATCTTCCCAAGGAGGAATCACCATGCGCTCACTATCTGCCAGGAATCTGCTAGGCACACTGCCAGTGCAACAGAGGCTCAAAGTAGCCATTCCGATATTAACTATGACCTGGATGTAAAAAACCAGAAATATTAAATCAGGAAACGGAACATAAATACAGCTGTCAGTAACTCAGTTCTCAGCTGAAGTTGCATATTTTCCAATTATTTCTTTTCTTTCCTATTATTTCCAAGCTTCTACTCCTCCTTAACTTTTTGTCTAGAGATATTTACACATGAGACTGTACTATATGTGAAATCTTTAAGTCATTATATTTCAACTCAGCAGTTAAAAGACATATTGCTTCTGGCTTGTATAAATCACTGTACCCACTTATTTGCAAAACATTATTTTCATTTCTGTCAGCTCACATTCATGAGAGAAAGAAACAATATAGAAGATGTTATTTCGATTAAAAGAGAAAAAAAAAAAGAAAAAAAACCCCACACACCAACAACCCAGACAGAGATAGAACTGGAGAAGTACTGAAGACTGTCAGGGAAACGGCAAAAAAAGAAGTGTCACACTACAAAGTCACGCCTTCTCCTGCCAAGTAAAACTGGCCTCCTGCAAAGATGCAACCAGCTGACTTGTGACTTCAGGACTCCCAAAAGCAGGAAGCATACTCCAAAGAAAAAAGACGCACCAAGCAGCAACTGTTGCGTTTTGATGGTCAGCAAATACTCTTTCCAAGGCAGGGTTGGAGAGATTTGTTGACCGCTGCAGCAGGGAGGGCTTGCAACCCGTCCCTAAGTCTCAAACGACAACCCAGCCTAGGAAGAAACACCGAAATTAATCCGACTTTTCCTTGAGAAAAGGCCTTAGGATTTGGTTGTCATCAGCACACGAAATCAGTCAGGCAATTTACCGGGGGGCGCGCCGTTCATCCCGCTCCGCGGTCAGGTGAAC
>NW_009648337.1:1743641-1744730 GCF_000708025.1 Charadrius vociferus | reverse complement strand
CAGACGCCTCCGGCCACTCCGCCGCGGGCGCTTCCCAAGCGGGGAAGTTTCGCAGGCCGTTAGCCCAATTCTTAAATAAATCACGTCTGTTTCTAGGTGAAGAAAATTACTCGGGCTGATTAAACGAATGCGCTGAACGATCGTTGGCGCCTAGAAGAAGTGGAAAAAAAAAAAAAAGCCCACCCCACTGTGCTTTATTTTAATGGATGATAAAATTGCGATGGACGAGAAGAAGAGGGGGAAAAAAAAAAAAAAGAAAGCAGGGGGAGAAAACTTTGTTGCTAATGAGAAAAACGCGTCGGCGCAAACAAAACTGTAAAGAAAAAAAAAAATCTGTTCTTGAATACGGATTAATTCAACGTCTGTGAATAGGAAATCCTGCGCTGGGTAATTGCGGCGAGGTAGCGCGGCGCCCAGCTGCGAGGCGACGCGGGCACCTTTGTGCGCTTGCCAGAGGACAGCTCTGGGGAGAGGTAACTTCCCCCAGTCCCCACGGTCTGGTGTCAAGTAACGGGAAATTTAACATTCCGCATCTCCAGAGCGAATTATCCCCCCGCCAGAGAATGGGGCGGAAGGGGATAATTTGCTCGGAGCCCCGAGCCGACCTTAACCCCGCACCCCGCGGGGCACGGCCTCAGCACCCTCAGGAGACGCAGTCGGCTCCCGCAGCAGGCCGGAACGCAGCAGGAGAAAGCGAATGAAAAGCTCCTGTGCAGGGCGGGGATAACAGCCCGAGAGCACCCTCCGCCGAGCCCGGCGCAGCGGGAAGCACTGAGGAACGGTTGTAATTCGTCCTCCCCCCAACCCCACCTCAGCACCCACCTTCGTAGACTGTAGCGAGGGAAGCACGAAGTGAAACGGCAGTAACGACCCAGCAGGGCAGCGCACGGGCTTATTAGGGCAACCCCCGCCCAGCTGGGCTCAATCGTTGCAATCAAGCGGCCCGGGGCGGGGGGAGGGGGAAGGTGTCCCCAGGAGCCTCGCCCGCCCTAGCCCCGGTCCCCGGTTAAGGCTCCCCGCAGCCTCCGGGAAACGCTTCCGAAAGGCTGAGGGGAGAAAAAGGGCTGTCGCCCCTCGAGAGCGAGGCGA
>NW_009648337.1:1736309-1743344 GCF_000708025.1 Charadrius vociferus | reverse complement strand
CGACTGCCCCGGGCGCGGCACCCCGGGCCGGGCCGCGCCGCGCCGCTTCCCCGGCGGAGCTGAGGGTCGGTCCTCGGGCCCGGAGCCCTCCCTTTGCCGTGAGAGGAGGCTGGAGGGAACGCCGCTAAGGCAACTCGGGCCGCCCGAAGGGAACCCTCCCAGAGCACTGGGGTCTGCTAACCCTGCCTTGCTCTTCCGCTTGCACAAACCTAAACTCAGTTTAAAAGGAGAATTAGTTAATATTTCATGGATAAAATCATCAAAATGCGTTTAATTTACCTTTTTTCTGCGACCAAAAGGTGACTGGAAATTCTTAAATATTCACATTGACAAGCCAGCTGGCTCTAGTGTACAACTTACATGTTAACAAAAATGCATATCGTGTACCAGATGAATCATCACATTCGAACAGGAAAAAGTTCTAAAGACATGAAGTCCAAGAGGTATTCAGACTACAAGCGTTAATACTTTACTAAGGATTCATTATCATATGAAGAAGGGTAAAAGTCCTCAAGAAAAGTAGTTCTCACCCCAGCTTTTCAGTGTTAATTCCTCTATGATGCCCAATTTACAACTCAAGCTACTGGGGGGAAGAGCAAAGCGGTTACTTCTTGTTGAAAAAGGCAAGCAACTGTCCCCCTCCCCCGATATTAAAGCAAATCCCATAACACAAAATACCTGAATTTTGGAATTGTAAAAAAAATATAGATATATATATTCACACAAACATAAAACTGGTTATTCCTGTTGGGGTTTTTTGAAGGCATAATTTGAAGGCAGCCAAACTGATTTATTTTTCATAAATAATCATGTGAGGAGATAAGACTCTACTGGGTGAAAAATACCGGGCTGAATTCTGTTTCCCCAAACTCCCATTGAGGTTAATAATCATTGCAGGTGCATAAGGGAAGCCAAATCATGTGCAAGGCCAAAGCAATTTTTTTTTTTTCTACAATCAAGTTATAATCCCCATATAATATATGGAGGCTTGCAAGTGGACATCTTAACACAGATATAGCAGCGTAAGCATGCCACAAACATACAATCTCATAGAATAAAATTAATATCAAATATAAAGCATTTGAACCAAATCAAGCCTTAAATGTGATAAATTATTTCCTTCAAAGGAAACTTCCATAGGCTCAATAAGGTCTTTGCTAGCAGCATTTTTTTTCTATAAAGAAATTAAAAATGCCAAAATATCTACAATTTTATGAGGAGGGTTGAATAGTTAAGGAGAAATTTCCCACTGTTAGGGGGTATGAAAAATATACTAGCAATTAATATGCAATACATACATGTATACCCATACTTACAAATATAAACACACACATACAACCTGGACAGTTCATGTTAACCAAGGGAAAGGCTAAATAATACAAAGTGATTACTAAATACAGGTACACTTTAAAAACACAGAGACAGCGAATTTTATCTGTTGCAAAAATGTATTTGATTACTCGAGTAAAATTACAGTATCTCTGCTGTTAGTAAGTATTAAATGTTAAAGAAACTGGACCTCTTTTCCTTTCAACTTTCCGAGAAAGTGCATGTAACAGTCCAAGGTTCCCCCTGCCCCCCCAATACCTAATACAAAATAAACAAACACTATACTTGTTCCCTTGGTCAAGGAGTAGGGCTTGGTCTTGTAAGGAACATATGTACATTTTAATGAAAGTGATGTCTTATTGTATATACAGGAGCATCTACAGTTGTCCACGGAAGTTGTTCAAGATGCCATACTTAGCAGCATTGTGAAAGTCCAGCACATTTTCTATAATGAATATACCTACAAGGCAAAATGTTACGTCTCAGTTTCAACTACCAAAACAACACTTCAGTATCTTCTCTAATAATCTGCGTGCTTATTACTGTACAGAAACGTATTAACATTTAAGACGACTCAAGTAAAAAGCACAATACAAATAACAGTTCAAAACGGAAAATGTTAAACCTACAAAAATTAAAGCAGTTTTAATTTTATAATAAAAATCAAAAACTGAGCTGTGTAAAGGACCCACACTGTTCAGTCTATATTCTTTCAGTCCTTTTCTTAATTCTGTTTGGAAAAATTAAACAATGTGTTTGCTGATAAAATTTCCAGCAGGATCAAAGTGTACATTTATATACAGATTTTTA
Source organism: Charadrius vociferus (assembly GCF_000708025.1). Lineage (NCBI taxonomy): Eukaryota > Metazoa > Chordata > Aves > Charadriiformes > Charadriidae > Charadrius > Charadrius vociferus. Next base: position 1,741,205 of record NW_009648337.1, on the reverse strand, counting down.
TTAGAGATCTAATGCATCACTGAGGCATCACATCAATACCAGAGTTCATGTTAAACTGAATATAGAAAATAAGTTAATGCCAGAATAAGATCACCTAGCAGAACAGACTTGCAACTGCCATAAATGTTACAGCAAGTTTACAGCACTCTAGTCGATTAGTATTTAGTTCAAAATACAGGAGACCAAAGTTAATGCTTGCATTTGTTTGCAAAGCAAGGTTATATCACTAATAAATAAGCTCTCTTAGAACTCTAGAAGTAGAACATGGTACAAAAGAAAGTCTTTGTAACGTTGCAGCCTGCAGCTTGGAAAAAGCAACCCTAGGTTGCACTATTTGCAGGAATGTTATGTAGGGAGTTTTTTTTTCTAATTTGTTACGATTTCTTTGTTGTCTTCCACGAAACGGGTAAAACGGAAGTTTGTCCCATTTTCATTGCTTGCCATTTTCTCCAGACCAGCTAGAGGTGCATTGGGTTCTGAATTCTGGAGCTTCTCCAGGCTTCCTGTCAAGCCGCTGATGGGAGAGCTCCCACCGTTGCCCAGGCCCCCCGGCGCCGGAGGGATGCCGCCATTCTGGATGACGGAGATCTCGTTGGTCTTCATGGCCAAGCCATTGGAGAGTGCTGCTGCATACTGGTTCCAGAAGCTGGAGGGGTCTCCATTCCCCGACCGCGCAGCCAAATCCTTCTGAAACATTTCTGGGAACTTTACAGGATTGCCTCCTAGAAATGTCATGGGGCCATCTACGGAAAGTCGTCTGCCTCGTCTTGCGGGAGTACTGTTCCACATATGAGTGCCCATGTGAACCTGAAAAGAAAGAAAGCAAGAAACAAACAAACAAAAAATAGGGGTTGACAGGGATTTCAAACTTATTTTGATCACAGAGAAGGCAGCGGTCCATGAACATGTCCAGCCTGGTTACATAGTGATCCACACTACAGGTAGCGGATGCAGGGCTCCATTTCCCATCTGGAATAACAAATAAACTTCTGGATTAGCCCGTCACCATTACCCAGAATACCTTGTTTTCCTGCTTAACAATGCATTGCTTGTTATTCTTTTTTTTTTTTTTTTATTACACGTATTTAGTTTATAATGACTTCACGTTATCCCGTCAATTGCAGATAGCTGCTTTCAGGGCTAGAATTGCTACGTCCACTTTCATTGCAATGGTAAGTATTGTATCTGACACCCTTTACCCTATAAACGTCCTTTTCAGACAGGCAGAAAGTATCCTTTACTGATTGCTCATCGGAGAGCCTCGTGTAGAGACAGAATGGCCTGAAAGTAATTATTCATCTCACATTACTGGCAGCAACCTCTAGAGAAATACTCTGTCAACAGAAAAATGTACACAGTAAAGTGCTCAACTGGTGTTCGAAAACTTGAGTATATTTGCTTTTTCAAACACATACCAGTAGGAAATGTTAGTTATATAATCAATTAAAGTAATGCTCATTAGTTCCAGAATTATGTTAATAGTTTTTTTAACCACTCATCATCTTACATGATAGTTATGAAAAACAGCATATTCAAGAGCCTTTCACTTCTTAAAGAGGTGTGTGAGTTACAAAATGCATTTCTCTGTTAATTAATACTCCTTACCATCATTTGGCTGTTCCGTTTCACACTCTTACATAGACAGTCTTTGCCGGTAGATGAATTTTAATTAAGCATCAAAAACAGCTCACACTTTGGACCGGCTGCGAGCACGAGCACTCAACAAGAGGCCATCTAGGTCTACCAGAGCTGACTAAACACACTGTCACACCACAGATACCCAAAGGGTACCACCGCTTGCAACATTAACAGCTGTAAAAAAATTTAAAAACCCCAGCAAGGAGAAAACAAAACCTAAGAACAGCAAGAGGAAAAAGTACCTTCAGATTGCCTTTTGTTGTGAATGCTCTTCCACATATAGTGCAGGCAAAAGGTTTCTCACCAGTGTGTGTCCTTTCGTGGATCTGCAGAGCACTGGAGGAAGAAAAGGTTTTCCCACACGTGTTGCAGTAGTGCTGTTTGGGGGTTCTTCTGGGGAGAGCGGGGAGCAGGACAGGGGACGTGGCAGAGGAGGACAGCGGCCCCGAAGCAACTAGACCAGAGGGTGCTTCTTTGCTATCCTGAGGAGAGCTGTGCACAAAGCCGTTAACCTCAGTCTTTATGAGCGATGACAGTGAGTTAGCAGGCATAACCGAAGAGTTCTGATTAGGGCCGATACTGGAATTGGGCTCAAAAAGTTGTGATGGTAGATCTCGCATTTGATGTGTCAACATATGCTGCTTCAAATTACCCTTTGTAGAAAAGCCACGATTGCAAACTGTGCAAATAAATGGTCTCTCTTTGGTATGACTTCTGTAATGAATGTCCAAGGCACTCTGACAAGCAAATGTTTTGCCACAAATGTCACATGCGGTGTTTTTAAATTTACCTCTATCTCTGAAAGGGAAGAGCATACTCAGAGACTCTTCTTTAATCATTTTATCAGTGTTACTAGACGTCAAGTCCAAAGCACCACTGTTAGCAGAGGTTGGAGACAAACCATTGGCAAACTCACTTGGTAAAGCTCTTACTGGTTTCTCTTCGACACTCGGTGACTTGTGGTAATCGTTAGTGCTGTTGGATGGGGACAAGGCCTGCATGGAAGAGGTAGACTCTGAGACAGCAGGGCTTCCAGCACTTTGGCTTTCCATATCACCACCGACAGATGACGAATCGTTGGTCAAAACATCCCCTTCCACTGACCCATTTTCAACTGACTTTAGGCTTGCCTGCAGTTGTTCAGCAAGTCCCGCATTGATCATCTTCATCTGATTTTCCAAAGCAGCAATACTTGACATTTCCAGGGGCAGAGGGGAAGAAGACAAGCTGTCTTGTGATGCATCTGCAGATTTTGGTGTATCTGGCACGCTGCTGTCAGGACAGTCTTCCATGTTCTCATCTGAGAAGTTGTCTATATCATCAAAATTCTTATCATCAAAAGATCCCGTATCTGATTCCATTGACTCAGGATAGTTTTCTGTGACTGGGGTGTTGGGGATCTGCCCTCCCATGTGCATTCGGATATGCTGCTGTAGCACAACAGCGTTGGTGAATTTTTTCTGGCAGATTGGACACGAATGTTGTACTCTCAGCGGGGGCATGGCACGGTGAACACTGTAATGAGTCTTTAAGTTGCCTTTAGTAGTGAAAGCGCGACCACAGATTTTACATTTAAATGGCCTCTCACCGGTATGTGTGCGATAATGCATTTTCAGTGCACTCTGGCAACTGAGAACTCGGTGGCAAATGATACACTCGTTAGGATCGGTTGCCTTTTTGTCAATGTTTTCTACCAGTTGCTGCAATTTTGACGTTTCAGATGCTGGCGTTGAATCCAATAGTCCTCCAAATGGAAACTTTGCCTTAAATTGCTCCGACATTAAAGGCATCAGTGGATTTGTAAAAGTGGCGACACCGCTGGAGCCCGAGTCTGCTGCCGGTGAGCTCACGGAGCTGCTCACGTTAGCGATGGTGCTTGTGTTCTGAGGGTTTTCTTCCATTTTGCCATTTGAGGTAGGCAAAGCACCAGCCTCTACCTCGTCAGAAAGTCCATTGGAAATTTTTGATGTGGGATCAGCTGTTCCCGAGTCACTCTTGACAGAGCAGGGAGGGCTAGCAGAAGGATGGCTAATGGGAATCGGCTGAGGCTCCTCAGTTTTGATGAATGGGGTCAAGCTTGGAATCGTCGGTGGGAGTGGCAGGCCAACAGAAGTTGTCAGGGTGGAGAGGACTGGCTTGCTGTCCAGCCAGCTCGTGACAGGTTTCTCTGGCGGTATAGACATCCCGTAAGGAATACCCGTGCTTGTAGGGATATTGTCCAAATGCTCTGGCACCGGGTACGGATTCATTTGAATATGAGGGTATTTTTCTTTGTGACGCTGGAAGTGGACTTTTAAGTTTCCCTTTGTGGAGAACCTGTTTCCGCATATGTTGCATTTAAACGGCCTCTCGCCAGTGTGAGAACGTAAATGAATCTGCAAGGCACTGTCACTCCCAAACACTTTAGCACAGAACCTGCATTTATGCTTAAAGAACGCCTCATCTGAATTACTTTTTGCTTCAAAAGCAGTTACATTTGGTGGCTTGCTTTTTCTTTGCTGTGCCAAGGCAGTCAAGGAGTTTAAATCCTCTGCAGGTGTTCCAATATTGGACAAGGGACTGGAGAAAACAGAGTTACTAGGGGCGGGCTGAGGTAGAAGTGGATTAGATGCAGGACTTAATAAACTGCTTATTGCAAAAGCTGGTGAAGATGATGCTGATACTGGTGGGTTGCTGAGCTGTGAGCCACCAATACTCGAAGCCACTTTTTCTGAGGACGGTGTTGTAACTGCTGCTGCCAGTATGTTAATATTTGGAGAAGAGCCACTACTGGATGGAATTAGAGTGTTGCCAGGGTTGCTCTGAGGTAGCTGTATAGGGGGTAGCTGTTTCACACCACTGATGCTGGCAGACTGACTAGCAAGGCTTTGTGCTAATCCAGCTGCTGCAGCCAGCTGCTGGGATAAATGGGAACTTAATGTGGACAAGGGGTTGGCAGATGTTCGTAAAGTACCTTGAGAAGGGCTAGAAGACGTTGGCATGTCTGTATTTTGGGAAGCCAACAATAGTATTTGGTGACGAATCTGTTCAATCAGTTGCAACTGATGGATCTGCTGCTGCTGCAACGCCAACAGTTGCTCCATCAGGGCAGGTACAGCGAGCTTGCTGTTTGATGCACCGTTGCATCTCGCTTCCTGTGAGAACTGTGCTACTGCCACTTTAGTACTCTGAAGGTTTTCAATTATTACATTACTATTTATCACTGAAAAGTTGCCTAATGTTGTCAGATCCCCTATGTGAGGTAGAGAGGTTGTTACA
>NW_009648337.1:1728809-1731309 GCF_000708025.1 Charadrius vociferus | reverse complement strand
TGAATACGGTTAAAAGCCAGTTATGCAACGAGCACTGGTACGGCTAAATATACAGGCGCGCTTGTCCTCGGGGAGCCAGATGCTACTTACCATCAAAAAGATAAATAAGGGACAAACTAAAACATAAATATTTTGCAGCGAGACAAAGATGTGGGTTATGTAGGGGAAATGCACACAAAACGGGGCTGAACTGACACCGGGTTTAGACAACTTCCACCATATGGGTTTTGGTAATTATTTCTGAATTGCATCTGCATAAGTGATATTTCACAAGGTCCTCTACACTTCGGGCTCACCTTTGGAAAAAAAACAAGTGTCTGTATTCTGAACCGACAGACTGCAGTTATCGCTCAGAAAGGCCTAATTATGTAACAAACTAAAAGCAGCCTAACTAAGCAATTATTTCTCTTAAGCACCCTGTCCTTCAGATCTTACTAAAGAAAGTGATCATAATTTCTCTCATTTCATGGGCCCAGTAACAATTATGTGGATGATCATAATGCTGCAGCAGAATTTACCAAAATCCATTATTGCCAGGAAGAGGTACTGGTTCTAACGAGCCTTTATACAGCAGGGCAGCAAATATTTTCTCTTCCTCAAAATCTAGCTGGCTTATTTCTCCAATATAACTTTTGCTTTGGAAAATTACGCTCCGAGAATATCCTTTTACAATTGGGAATGCAATTCCAACCAACTCAAAAAAAATTCCAAAATGTCACAAAAGTGGCTGGAGTTATTAACAAAAGGAAATAATCCCACAATCTCCTGCCCACTTCCTACCAGTAATTAGTTACTTGTTGAATATAATTTACGCTGCAAGTAATTTCTGCTATTAATCTGAGAGCTGTTCTGGTTAATCCAATACGAACTTTAACAAACGTGCACACGCACAGGATTTTACAAGGGTAAACTTACTTATCCATTTATTGGACCAAAAATACATTTTAAGTGGAAAGTCTTCCTAGGAAAAGTGAACTGCATGAGCTTTGAACTTTAAAAAAAAAAAAAAAAAAAGAGAGAGCACTTAAAAAAAAACCCAAACCACAAACACAAAACCAAGCCACACTGTGCAGACTGAGGAACTTTTTTCCTATCGATCTTTACATGTGAAACCCTAGCAGAAAGGTTTAACAATCCAGAATTCAATTAGATGCAAGAAATTTTCACGGGGCCACTCTTGAATTCGCTCAAAATACTGCCCAGCAGCACCTTACTGCAAGTGTCTTAAGGGCTAACGAGGCTACATTTGCCTGAGCACTCCGCAAACTGTAGATGAATTAGCAAACCTGAGTTCACAGTAGGAAAGAAGGAGAAAGGAGCGCTTAGCATTTCGAGGTTTTGTTTTGCAATTTCCAGGCGTATAATGCAAACTCGTCCTCGCCGCAGCTCAGCCACCTCGTCTTGCCCAAGTGTGAAGCTGCTTGCTGCTAGGGCTGGGGACCCCAGAAAGGCGGAGGGGAGCTCTATGCTAATATTATTGCAGCGTTCTGAATCCTGAAACACCACTACCAAACACACCCTCTAGGCAACTTACTCCAAACTTCTCGTCTAACCGTGTAAACCAGCCATAACCTAAACCCATTACTTGAAAAGGGCGGGGGAGGCTCCTACAGATTTTATAGTAAAACACGCTGCTTTTCCGAGGGAAGGGGTCGGTATTTTTTAAAAATAATAAACTTCGCTATTTACTTATTTAACTTAGGATAGCCACGCAAACTAAACAAAAGCTTCACTTCCATGCCATCATTTCAGGCAAAATCCAACATACTTCACGTACATCCTTTAGCAACAGGCAGGAAAGCTGCTCAGTTAACATTCCTTTCTCACACTCCCACTGTCTCTCATTTGAAAACGATGTGCAAAATCGGATCAAAAGACTAAAAACAGAAGAAAACGGCTGCTTCTAAAAAGATGCTTTAAGGTGCTTTTATCTGTTCCATCTACTAAAACCAAAAAAAAGATAGCGAACGTCAAAAGATGCAATCCTACAAAGTGAAGATGTGAAAAATCCCTCTCTGCTTTCAGAGCAAGATAATTTCCATCTCAGCTTTCCCTTCCTCTGCTCACTTTAAGAAGTTCTAAATTCTTTCCTAGGAGGCCGATGAAAGACAAATAAAAACCTAACGTTTTCCCCAACTTCTGCGCCAAACTTCAAGAGGAAGTAGAAATAATATGGGAAGAAAAATACATACTTTTACTGAGATGAGAAAGGGGATTATGCCGAGCAAACGGCAAAACTCGAGTGCACTCAAGGCGCACAAAACTCAGCTAAAAAACAGAAGTCGCCTCCCAGGAACCAAGTGACTTTTAAGAAACGTTTCGACAGAGCTACGCGAAGCGAGCGCACATGTATTTGCTGCCTTACGAAGAGGGAGTCCCGGGGATTTTGGGACCCGGGGAAGTGCTCGCTGAGGCAGGGCAACATCCCGCAAACTTTCCGACTTGATTTATCGCGCGGAGCCCGGGACCCTCTCCCCTCCTTTCGCCCCGCGCAGCCGAG
>NW_009648337.1:1726872-1727872 GCF_000708025.1 Charadrius vociferus | reverse complement strand
TTGGGGGGGGCCGGGGGGGGCAGCGGGTGTGGCCGGACGGGGCATCCGTCCCGCGGGGCTGCAGGATCAGGCGCCCCGCGGCAGCCCCACTTTGTTCCCCCGCTCCGCGGGGCGCGGAGAAAGGCGCGGGGGGCGCGGATCCATCTCCCGCGGGCTCAGGATGCCAGACCGCCCCGCGGGGGGAGGGCGGAGGGAAAACATCAAAAAACGGAAAGAGTTTGGAGTTTCGTTGAGAAACAGGCGAAACGAAACGCGGAGTTAAAAAAAAAATAAAATAAAAGCCAAGAACTTGGAGCAAAAGCCCAGAAGGAACCCCTCCGCACGTAACTCCGGGAGATCCTGCCGTCCCGCTCCGCTGCCCGGCGCGGTCCCGTCTCCCCGCAAAGGTAAGTCGATCTATTTTGTGTGCGTTTGTGTTAAAATGCGTGCGAGGGAGAGGGGAAGAACTCACCATTTCGCTGGGATAACAAGGCCAGATCGGGGTCGGATTGGAAATGCTGAGGCTTCGCCTGCTTCCTCCGCGACATGCTGGCTCAAACATCAGCTGGGGCAGAATAAAAAATTACTAAAAAAAAATCTTCTCAAAATTACGGAAATCGAGCCTCCCCCCCCCAGCCTCCCCAATCCTCCGCGCACCGCGCATGTGTCCTGCTATAATTATGATTATCAATAATGCATTGCGATTAATCATAGAGGGGCTCTTTGAAAGGCGATTGGCACATGGCCAGCTCTATTCAAACCAGCTCGCCTTAATCAATTAGGCGCTGATTTGCTGGAGACCCTTGTCTCTCCGCCGCTCCCACCCAATGAGTCGATCCATGTGGCAGGAGAAGGGGCTGGATTTCCCCAAAGCTGTTTGGATACAGTTTAACCCTCTTAGCAACCAGCTGGGGCTGCATCGCGCCATCCCGGTTACTATAGGAATGTGTCTCCCCTCGCCCCTTCCTCCAGCCCCGACGGGCTCCCCGCGCCTCCCTCCCTCCCTTTTGCGCTGCGTTTC
>NW_009648337.1:1674086-1725982 GCF_000708025.1 Charadrius vociferus | reverse complement strand
GGGGCTCCGCCGGGCCGGTCCAGCCCCGGTGTGTCCCCGCGCTGCCCGGGGTCGCTGTTTGTGCCCGGCCCCGGGCATCCCCAGCACCGGGACCCTGCGGGCGCTGAACTCCGACCGTGTAGTAACACATCGCGCATCAAACTTTTACGCCCGGGTATTACTTGCAGAGGAGGAGCCTCTTGCGAGCAAATTTCACGATCTTGAAATAAAAGATATAGTTGCGAAGAGGCTACAGACAATGCTATTTTTAATATCTCGTATATCCAAGGATCCACACAGACCGCGGGGGCACGGCGGGTGCTCCCCCCGCGCTCGCCGCCCTCCGCACCCCTCCGCACGTCACTCCGCTCCGTGCGCGAAAAGTTACTCAGTAAAAGCCGCCGAGCTGGGAGAGCGGGAGCGCAGGCGATTTCTTTTTCCTCCACCCTGACCCATCTACTCCTCTCTCCTCCCACTCCCCCCGCTGGATTATTTACTCTGCTACAGAAGCTACTCCTTTTTCCCGTATTAATATTAACAAACTCTCTGTAAAAGCAAGAGGCTGATCAGATACAACTCATTTCAATTTCAAATGAGCCGGTAAAACCTAGAGAGCGAGCGAGAGAAGGGAGAGAGGGAGAAATCTTCCCATTCGAGGAACCGGCTCGCTCGCGTTTTCTTCTGATTATTAAACGAAAGAGACTGTAAAACATTTAGCAAGAAGGGTGAAAAAACTCAGCAGCCGCAACAAACAAACAAACAAACGCATACGAACCGAAAAAGGCTCCCAGGTGCCACTCTAGCATTTAGTCAGCGTTGCAAAGTGGTCACTGACGCTTCTTTTCATTTCTGCACAGGGCGAGCCCCCCCCTCCCCGCACGCAGCGTTCGGTACAGTAGATTTTGAGAAAAAGACAAACGAAGCTATCAGCGGGGATGATGTTGAAGAATGAAGATAATAATGTTGCTATAGGTGGTACTTCACATGACATTATTTTTCACTGAATATTTAAAGAGATGTTTCGGCAGAGATGGATACACTCGGCGCAGGCTGTCACCCTCCTTACCCTGAGACGGTGGGAAAGAAACCGAACCTGAACGTATAGAAACGCACACGTTCCTTATAGCTAGCCACACGTAGATGCACGCGAAATACCCACGCGGATCTATTTACACATCTGCGTCTGTATATCTAACTGTATCAATCACTCCATTAGCTTCCCACGCTTTCTAACCTAGCCGCTGTTCCGAAATTATTCGCGTTTACAATTTCATTATACATTTGTCGATTAAGCTTAAGACAAATTTCCCCAGATGCGCAGTACCTTGCTTCGTGGCTGGAAAAAGACGGCTGTGGACTGGTAATTAAAAAGCAACAACAGCAAGAAGAAGAAGAAGAAAAAAAAAAGCAGTGGTTTAAATAAAAAGAAATTAATCTGCATAAATTAAGTTTTATAACTTTTTTTTTTTTTTCGTTTCTCTTCTCCCTCGCTAGCGTATAAAGCGGCGCCTGGTATTTCATCTAGGACCGCTTGATTATTTATTGTTTGTTTTCCTCTCCTTCGCTGGGGGCCGGGAGGGGTGGGGAAAGGGTGGGGGCAGAGCAGCATTGCCAGGGCTAGAGAAAAATCGGTCTTTATTGTTGTTGATAGCAATACATCAATTAAACGTCATTGTCTCTCACAGAAGTTGTGAGAGTTCACAAGCGTAAATACTCTGATCTTGGGTTTTCCCTCTCGAAGCTCCAAATGACAGTGACAGATATTTTTCCCTCCCCGCCACACCTTGGAGATTATTTTTTTTTTCCCCTCGGATTCTTCTTTTTAATGGAGGTGGGAGGCTTTCTAATGTGCTTCAATGCAAATCAGCCCGGCTGGAAGACACCCGTGGTGGGGATCGATCTCCAGTTCATTGAGATGAGCACTGAAGGGAGATGGTAAACAGGGGATAATTTGCAGTTCATTCTGCTGAGAGACGATTTCAATGAGATGCAACTCACTAGACTGGATTATTGTTATTAAGGTTTGCGATCAGACACAACACCCTTAACACGCAGGGGTTAAAAGCTACACAATCCCCACATAGTTATAATACATCGTTAATAACGATCTGGGGGGAAAATCCAATTGATTTCATATTTTCTGCAAATTTTCCCCTCTGGAGCAGCTGGGAGGGCGGACTGCGGCGGAGGCAGCCTCTCCGCCGGCGGAGGCAGGCGGCGGGTCAGCCCGACCTGCGGCACCGCCTGGGCTCCGCGCCGCCTCGCCACGGAAATTAAAGCGCTGTCAAGAAAACGTTTTCTCCGTAAAACCCAACCGTTCACATTTTCACACTGCAGAAATACCTGCTTTTCAGTTAGCAGGGCACTTGGGTTTTTTTTTCTCCCTTCTCTTCCTCTTAGCTTTCTATGTTCTCCTTTTGCCCTTCTTTTTAACTAAGAAAGGTACACTGCACAAGAGTTTCAAACGTCGCTACAGCTGACCTCTCAAGTAAGCCGTTTTTCAGCTAACACAGGTTACATATATTTTAGAAACGTGTGTAATTAGGGGCTTCCAGATGCTGCAGTCAGCTGGGAACTTGGCTTTGTGCTCCTCTGTATAATAAACTTTTGAGACAGTCGTGGGGCGCAGCTCCCCGGGGGCAGCGAGCACCACCGATCCCGAATTGTTTGATTATCAATAGCCTGCATCACGCTATTCAATACCACATTGCAGGTCCTGTGACTCTGTGCGTTTAGGTATGACTATTTTCGTGGACATGCTGTCAGCTTCCCCCTCATTTGCGGTGTTTCTCTCTCTTTTTTTTTTTTTTTTAATAATTTATTTTCTAATGATAATTCCCCGAAAAAAAAATAAAAAATAAAAGAAGAGGGGATACACACACAGCCCCACCAGAATGGAATCCTTCTCCATTATTACTGACAACTAATAATTGATCATTGCTCAAAACCACAAGCTTTTAGCCGCATAATTGAATCGTAAGCAATACGGGTTGAGCAAAAGGAAAAAAGAAAAAATAGAGGGACAGAGCCTCCCCCTCTCTCTCCCCCCAAATCCCAGAGAATCGCGGTGATGGAGAACTCCCCCGCCCCCGAGATAAAAATGAACATGACTAATGCCATAACCGGCCAAGGTGGGATTATTTAATTCAATTCTTTCTTTACACATTTGCTGCCTTTTGTTTGACCTGATGGCTGGCAAATTTTTACACCTAGCTGTCCCTTTTGAGTTTATTGATGAAGGTGCTTCTGAAATGATTATCAAGAGATTTACAGCCATCACTACCCACCTACGGGAAAAGTAGTAAAATCAATCCCTCAATCAATCAGACCCCTCTGTGCATATCTTTTTAATCTGCTCTTTTAGCTGTTTTATTACAACACGAGCATTAAATATGTTTGTTTCAAATTTAACACGAATGCCTCCGAAGGACTCTGTCAATTTAGACATAAATCATGAAGTAAACAAGCTGGATGGAAAATCCTCTTTCTCAGGCAAGAGACTTAAAAACCAAGGAATAAAAAAATACCAGCAATATCCCGCATCAGTGTATAGGCAACTATTCTGTACGTACAGCCCACAAGGCAGAAAAATAACCGTACAGAAAGACAAATATGCAGCACTGCAAAAGACTTCCATGCACTTTTACATGACTACACAGAGAACCTAGAGAGTGCCAGTAATTACAAATACTCTCGCATCCTAAAGCCTATCATTATTTCCTCTATTTGATATCTTTTTTTTATAGCACAATATCTTATTTCCCATGTCAAAAAATAAACTTTTTTTTTTTAATTAAATGCCGTACACTTGAGAAAATATCTTGATTTCAATATTATTATTGATCCCAAGGTATCACTCTGTCCTTTATATACTTTTTTTTCTAGGTTAAAGAAATAAATCAGAGGGTATTTCAGGTAGGCTGCTTAGGTCAGAAATCTTACCCACTGATGTGTTACGCAGCGGTCATCTTGTATGGACAGAATGAGTCTATTAGTTCTATAGAGAACCAAGAGTTTTATTTGATGCTAGAGGGGAATTTTTCTCTGCAAGCCACATGCCTTTACATCCCCATTTAATTTATTTTTTTTTTATATACTAGGGTATCACAGCCATATAAAGCCACCATGTGCCTCCACCAGAAAGCCAGAAATTTCAAAATGAAATGACAGAGATTTCTCCAGCCTTAGATACAAAATTTTAAAAAACATTCTGGGCTGCAAAGACGTATTGTGATGTCTCTCATCACAGAAATAACTCTGGGTAGAACAAAAAAAAAAAAAGAGACACTGAAATATGTACATGTCAAAAGAAGAGTAATGAAAAAATACATCTGATATGGGATGATAAGATATAACCAGCTATCAGTCAAGATTTCCTCCAAACATCTTGCTTTAAGAAAAGTGCCTTTATACAGTAGGAAAACTTCACAGCCACAACTGCTGTGCACCCGGGTATCTATTCACAAGAGTCTTAGTGTCAATTTTAAAAAAAACTATCATAGCTATCATTCCTTTATCAAAGTACTATTTAAAAAAGTATAATATATGGAGGTGGGAGGCATTTAAGAGCAAATGAAGGAGTAGGACTGAGGGGTGTATTTTCCAGGATATTCAAGGAAAAAAATATGTTCTTAAAAAAGTGTTCCCTTAGGATTTGCTTACATGTGAAACAAAATTACACAAAAATTCTGTAGTCTGTCAAAATACAAATACAAGGCCAAAATTTCACATGGCAATTTCCCCTGAAATAGAACCTACAGATGATTTTCTACAAGGTAATCATCTAACGAAGTAAGACCTGTTGTTGTCACAGAAAGATCTTCACTGTCAAATCAGATTTACAGAGTGTGCATTTTTATTTACATTTTAAGGTTTCATTTTAATCTGGAGAATATGCAGCAATTATGGGATAAACATGTCTCAGACCTCAGGGGAAATGTTGCCTGTAGAGTCCCAAATTTCTTGACTGATGAAATGAACCTGACAACCCCTCTCATTTTCATGACATATTTTCGATTCAAATACAGTGAAGTATTTGTAAGTACATACATTTTGTTTGCATAATATTGAGGTGCCCTGATTAATGCGTGGTGTTTACAACGTGAAAATTGTCATACTCTTTGCATCAACACAAGAAGCCGGCTTGGCAGCCACTAGTCGCAATAAAGTAAATGCCTCGTGAATAACGTTCTGCTTTCCATGCCTGAACTAAGTACAGTCCTCACAATCCACCTTTCGCCCCCAGTTTGGGCCAGCCTTTTAATAGAGTTGGTCTGCAACGGCAGCGTGCAAAACGTATCCCTCCGAGTGTAAATACGTTTGCTCACAGACTCGCACACACGTTACCCAGGTCTTGTGCAGAGCCCATTTCCCCGTGGAGCAATCTGAACCCCCAACCACGTTTCTGCAGTTTGCTTTTCTTCTCATTAGGGATCAGTTAATGTTCAGATGGCAACAACAGCCATCACTTACCTCAAAAGGTAACTCCTGGAGTTTCTGATTTCTTAGAATAATTCTGCAGCGGAAAAGAGGGGGAAGAGCTGAGCACTGAGCTGCCAGCCAGCTCTTACTGAACTATCAGCAGACACTACACCAGTGACCCAGAGATAGCCTTGAGAACTACAGCTCCATAAACCCAAGATCATACAGTTGCCACCTAGAAAATGAAACTCACAATTTCCTTTCCTTCCCTAAGAAAAGCTCAAGCCACAAGATTCAAAGAGACTTAAAAAAGACCCTTCCTCACAAATCCAGAAACCAGATTTGGGTTTAGAAAAATTGTTTCCATCCTTTACGTGCTGCATACAGTAAGCTTGGATGTTCATCCCGGCTGTACAAACCATTTCTTGAATCTCACCCTGAGTTACTTGTTCTGCATATTGGTCCTTCTTCACAGAACTTCAAACTCCATCTCAAATGGAGCGTCCAGGGTTGCAGAACACGTTTATTTGCCTGTTGTAAGTAGTTTTCTGCAGTCCAGCCGTCCCTGCCCCGGACTGTACAGAATCATTAAGCTCATCTGAGCCGTCTCCTAGCCACTGACACCCTAGAAGCACCGCCTGAATATGAATTTAAAGCTTGATTAAGTTTTAGATCATACTAAAGGCATTTGGTGCAAAAATCATACACGCAAAGACAAACGCATCCCCAGTCTGTACTGGTCCAGCAATTCCACCATCATTACATCATGTGCGTACTGCAACAGGCAAAGCAAGAGGGGGAGAATCATACTTGAATATAATAGGGAAAATCTTACATCAACCAACCAGTGCTTATTCTACATCCGTTTGTAAAGCTCAAGGATACATCATATACTCACTTCTGAGACCACGAAAAGCCACTTTTCTTGTCCTCAGAAGTTTGCAATGCAAGTGCCCAGTGCCAAACACGTTATTGGTGAAGCTCATCCTTGTGCAGGAGGCAGAGCGCTGACAGGGCAGCATGGGCAGCCTTTCAGTCTAGAACTGCGCATGAGCACATTTCCAGCAGGGGCTGACTGTGATGATCCAACATGTGGTTTCTGCCCAGTGTCTGTCACTGCCCCCGCGCCTGGCAGACACTGTCCCACCAGCTGAGCTGGGGTGAGTGGCGGGTGGGCTCTCCCAGTCTGCGTTGCGCCAGCATTAGCCAAAATGTTTGCATGACATCCTCCGCCAGCAAGGGATGGAAATCTCCTGCGTGGGGCAACAGTGCGTGGTACGGTAACTTCTTAAGCTGTTCCAGCTGTTTGCAAATAAAGTACGCGTCTAAACCCCAGTCTATACAAACTGCTTTCTGAGAGGAGCTGTATTTGTGTGAGTGTGCCAGATCAGGCCCATTACTAACTTCAGACGAGCGTAAACAACCGTTACATAGAAAAAAGACCTAGAGAAGGCACCACTGACAATGGTTAGCGTGTAAATAACATACCTCTCAGTAAGATGTCTTCTGTCAATACGTCCAGTTGACAGTTGCATACCTTTGCACTCCCATACATTTTAGGGCTTGAAATCTCTTGCTGTATCTCTGAAGTTTACCCAACCTGGCTTCTTCTGCGGTTGAAGCAGCTTCCATTTTTATGCTGCACGAAAGCACAAGCAAAGCTATAATATGCAAGAATTAGAGTTTCATGAAAACATAGAGCCAAATGCATCATAAACGTACTGAATTAAGTGGAATTAAACAAAGGATAAATATAGTTCATCCCCTCCTCCCCTTTCAGGACTGTCCTCTCTGACACCGTACATGTAATCTCACAACACAATAACATTGCTGCACGGACTCTGGTCAAGCAGTATCATTCACTTACTCTTGGTTTCACTCCTAGAGTTTTCTAATAGCAAAATTCAATTTCAGCCAGCGCTGCTCTCCGAGGGCTGCCAGACCCGCTGCTCCTTTGCCCCACCGGTAATGGATTGCTCTGGAGTAGGACAAGACCTGCCCATGTTCAGCCATGGGAGTCACACCGAGCAGAAGCAATTAGCTAAACTCAGTGCAAAGGTAAAAAGCGAGATGGACGTAAGCCTGATGGGGGAGAGATAGGTAAATCTACATTCAGGGCCAGCACTGCCACCGCCAGCCACGCAGAGCACGCAGCTGCCTACGGCTGCAGAATGTTTAGTAACACTTTCTTGAGCTAGTGACTGTGCCTTGTGAGGGGCCTACCTTTAATGTTTTGCCTACAGCAACAAAATGCTGTAACTGGTGCTGGTTGCCATATCCAGGGAAGCCTGCAGGAATTGCTTGCTGGTGACTGGGAAAGCACTCGCTGCTTCTCCAGGCAAAACAACTATGACATTTGAGGAGTACAGCTCCCTAAACCACCTGTTCCAATCTGCTAATCACAGGTAATCTTGGCTTTTCAAGGGGATTACTCAAAGACAATAGAAATACCAAATAAGCAAAGACAAAAACTGTTACTGGTAATTTGCATCCATTTTTTGTGAAAGCACACAATTATTTTTGCAATAATTGTAACTGGTAACACACTACAGAAAGTTCTCGTGGGATTGACTCTCCTTTCAGAAATGAACTGTAGAATATGTTTTGCATTTCTTATTATTCTGCTTCCTTATTGTCATTCTCATAAAATCAATCAAAGGGATAACTGGAATACCTAGAAACAGCCGGAATTTAATCTGGAAGAATTATACACAGGTATATAAACACTGGACGTGTATCTGTTTAAAGGAGCTATGTATCACTACAGAGAATGCAATGTTCTATGCTTGACGCATTGGCATATATCTACTAGATTAAACTAATTTCAGCGTAGAAAGATGACATTATGGAATACTGCTTGGAAATTTCCATGTTATAAAACTAAAAATAAATATATGCTACAAAATTTGAAATTAGTTGAAAATACTTTCATTTTATGACAAACCATATTGTAGATGTTTACATTGCATTCAATAAATATTAGCCACAAACCCTAACCTTACCCCAGATTTTGCTAGGCTCAAGGCTTCGGGAAAATGCAGGTATCAGCCCAAACTTTGTACTCCTTTGACTGCCAATCCCAGTCCCAGTTTAGGTAGGTAAATCCTCAGCGGTGGTGCCACGTGGCCAAGGACCAGGGCCAAAAGTGCTTTGGAGGCAGTTGGCCTCAGTGTTCCAGTGGTCCTGTTTGCCTGTGGATCCTATTTCAGGATGTCCAGGAGGTCTGTGTGTAAAATAAAAACAGTTGCACTTTTCAATACATAGCACACAAATTTATCAAGTGGCTCAACTGCAACGTATTCTAGGTCCCTTGAAAATGAAAGGTTGGACCAGATGATCTTTCAAGGTCCCTTTCAACCCGGGCTATTCTACAATTCTATGACAGGGCAATGTGATTTTACACTGGATTATATTATTTGCATATTTACTGCTTTATTATATGTTTCAAAATCTAATAATCAATATAATTTGGACTTTACAGCGGAAAGAATGAAACTGCTTGACCGACACATGATGGTGAACTAATTGCATTAGAAGCTCTGGCTCTTTTATTCCTCTTTCACTCAGAAAAGGGCAAAAAATCTGGATTTGTTCTGTACAAAATTGCAATACTGCAGGCTAAAACTTTCCCTTTCTCTCAATCTGAAAACTTTCCTTCTCAATTTAAATTCATTTTAAATTGTTATGCTTTACAAACTTCTAAATGGGATTCTAATTGTTGACAGACATTTTACATTACATGTGTCTATCACTTTGATTTAATATGCATTTTCAATGAAATTTAAAAAAGGCCTCTAAGGTGGCAATTTAACAGCAAGACATGCTGTGAATTTTAGATATAAAAAATATCTAGTTTTCAAGGGTTTTTTGTACATGTGAAAATGGCCCTCCAGAAAAGGAAAAAAAAAAAAAATCAGAGAATGTCTGTATGGCTGAATTATCAGGAGGTAAATATCTCCGAGAATATTACCTACTGTTTTAGTCAATCACAGCCATCAGAGGCAAACCAGATTTTACATTTATGCAGCATTTCAGTAGTGCACTTCAAAAAGTATTAACCATGAGAGAAATAAAATGTATTTGGAAATCCTATGTCTGGTTTATTACATCTCATGACCTGATTTAATTTTCTTCTACAGAAAACCCGCATTGAAATGTCTGTAAGTAATAGGTACTTCTTGTCAACTTTGATAAGAGACATTTGAAAGGAATTCCAAATGTATTCTGAAAGATAAGAGCAAAGCTAGCTTTTCTGTGTCCCTATAAGAGTGGAAACCAGACCTAGGAGGGCATACCAGCTACAGAAGAGACCTGTTCTATATCAAGTCTACTTTTGAAATCATCAGAACTGTAGTCAATGTATAGGCCCTAATCTATAGACGTTGACAGCACAACAGGAACAACTCCGCATCTTTAACTTAGAATTTGTTAAACAACATATTAGCTACTTTTAAATACTTGCATTTTCTTCATAACTTTAGTACAAACATCTTGGCTTTGGCTTATTTTATATAAATAGCTTTAGATCATCTTGGTTTAGTGGTCCTGCAGGGTGTCCCAAAAACTACACTTGATGGCAAGAATAAACAATCATTAAACTTCAAAGGCTGCCAAAAAGTCCAGTTATTTTGATTTAGGGGAATAATTTAAATTAATCCCTATGTTTGTGTAGAAAATATGTAATGTAATCCATTTCTCTCTCTCCAGCTTCAAGTCACTTACCATTGGAAAAAGAAAAAACTTTAGTAATGTTTCCTGTCTTGAAAAACTGGGGAAAAATGAAGACTTCATATCTTTTTAAAGAATTCTGGCTTAGTGACACTGAGAAACAAGTATTATAATACACAACTGTGCACTTATATCTCTGCATAACTGCTGTTAAAACTAACACACACAATAGAGCTCTTCAGTGGGAGCAGTAAAACCAGATTTTATGTGTGTGTGTAGATATATATATATAATGTTTTTTAACAAAAGAGCCAATTACTTTTTTTTTTTTTTGAATGGCTTTCTGCCTTTGCACCCCAACTCAGCCGAGTACTGTTGTGCTACAGAAAACTCATGGTCACCTTTGTAATATATCTTCCTTTTTGCTGAGCCCCTCTTAAAATTGGGGAGAAACTTTAGTAGGATGAAGAGCTTGGTTTTTAATTTAATTTTTACTTTAAATTTAATCATTATTCAGCTGAAAGAAGTATGTAGAGCATACTCTGTCAGAAGCACCGAGGGAAAAATAAAAGGAGTGAGAATCTCAGCTATGGTAAATCACTGTAATGCCACTGAAGCCAATAGGACTACATCAATTTAGACTAGCTGATGTTGTGGCCTAATATTTGTGCTGAAATGTTGAGGCTATAGCTGTATCCCTGAGCTGTATAAATATTTGTTGAAAGCCGACTGTTATGGTGCGGGGGGTGGATTGCTCATCAGCAAATAGTTCGGAGCCTTGTCTTTTCACCTTTCTTAAGGAAACCTTCCATTTTTTTTGTGGTGGGAATTTTGCCTTTGTAAGAGTACAGATATGATCCTTCTTACTTTGTGCAGGGATTATACTGTGTACAGTGAAACAGTCATTTTCATCTGGACTTTTGAACTTGCACCCGTCTGACTGTCCTACACTGATGCATGCCATGGACTGTACATGAATGACCAGTAATGTTTACAAAATGAATTAGTTTGACTCCAACTCTCCAGCCAGAAAGTAATCAAAGTGAAGAGCCAAGCTATTTCTGAAATTCCAGCTTCCCTAGCTAGAAACTGTGTGCTCTGTCTCACTAATCAGAGTATTAATGTAAAATGTACATGTTCTATACTGGAGGACAATTCATACCACCAGTGATTCTGAGCAGTGTACACACATTAACTATTCCACCCCCATACTGGTCTTGTTTGGTGGTCAAGTCTAATTGCAGCACAGAGACAAAAAAAAGGGAAAATGTCTATCAGTAAGTGATTAATCTACAAGCTGCAGTGATTTTTTTTTTTTTTTCCTGAAATTAAATTCCAGTCAACATTTTATTTAACTTCTTTCAAAGCCAATACATGTATTCATAGACATATATTCAGGAGTCATCTTAGGCAAGTTTTTTTAGTAGGGTATTCATAGCTTGTGTCCCTAAAGTCTTGGAAGCTCTGGTTTATTTTCTTATCAACCATCCTAATTTAAGCATTCAGTGACATCAGAGCCATCTTCAGAATAATCTCATCCTATAAAACCCATTAGCCTCTGTTAGATTAAACATAAAAATTATTATGAAAGAAAAGAATGTTATTTAAGCATTTTCTTTGGGATAGTCTGAAACTCAGAATGGATCACTACAATTTCCCTCAGAAAACCAGCCTCCCAATCTGAAAATCACCACTTCATATAAAGCTGGAGATGTCTCAGAACCAAACTGTTTGCTTCCGTAAACGGTTAGAGCTCCACAGAGGGAGGAGATGAAATAAGGCTCTGTTGATTTTCCAGCAGAGCACCTGAACCGCTTCCCCCACCCTACTCAGTTAAAGCAAAATTAAAAGAAAACTAACCCCTGATTAGCATGTGAGCTCTTCATTTGACGCAAACTGGCACAACTCTACTGGGTATCTGACTTAAGCAGAGTTATAACGGGACTTACCACCAAGAAGATCTGGGCCCGGGTATTTTAACGGTGATTTCACGTGGGTGGGTGAGAACTGAATTCTTCATCCTTATTCAGGCTGGAAACAAGGAATGCACTACAGAACTATAGATCAGTTGAAAAATTGATTTTTTTGCAGGGAGGGAGGCAAAAGAGGCTCAGTTTTTCCAAAATTAGCAACCGCCAGTGTGATGTACAGCTGAGGTCAAATGACAAGTGACCGCGATGCTGCCCAACACCTCCCCATCCATACCATAGCTGCATCCAGCCCGTTAGCATTTATTTCCAGACTAAACTTGCAAATCCAGAGGACTGGTAAAAATGAATAACATCTGAATAAAATAGCTTGGCAGAACATCTTTAACATTACCTAAAAATCAGAGGCTAATAAATAGTTAAATGTAGCTGTAGCTTCTCTTAAGTAGTTTAAACGTAAGTCAATATTTTTGTCTTTTGTTGTCTCAGGGTTTCTACAGGAGCACAGAGAATTTCATCAATGATCTTTCCACACTTTTCGCGTTATGCCTTTGTACTGCTATCCATCTGTACCCTTATCTCATGTGTTATCAGCTGTATGAAAATAACTATCAGTCCCTTCGCCACACAGCAAGTATCAATAGGAAGAATGACAGTGGCTAGTTTGCACACTTGAAATGGTTTATTTGTTGCAATCCTGCGCACAAGATGTTTATCAGTAAGCACCAGACAGCCATGCAGAAGAAGGAGCCTTAATTCTGTCTGAGACAGCCTCTTATTGCTATTGATAGTTAGCATCAGTGTCCAGTCTGAGAAATGGAAGTGCTGCGGGCAACTTCAGTCAAGACACCCTATTGATCTACTGCTTCCTTTGCCTCCCTGAAGCTAGAGAAGAAAAATAAAAAGGGGAGGAAAAGCTCGCTGTATGAGGGGCGATGCAGCAGTCTATGACTTACCATCATTCAAAAGGGGTGTGTATGTGCATGGATATTCCTGATATTCAGCGCCTCAGACAACTGTAAATCACATGCACAGCCATGATAAATATAAATGTCAATGTGTTGGAAATGTCCTTTATATAAGAGGTGTCACTAGAACTACATTTTTAGCATGAAACATTTTTGCTGCTTTTTATTTTTCATTGACTTATTGTGCTTCTGTTATATCCTGTCTAACACAATCAATCTAAAGCATAATATCTGAGAGTCCTATTCATAAATAATACATATTTGGGTCATTTTCATTTGTATTCTACAATGAAGATTTACTAGCCAGAAACAAAACAAGAAACAATGTGTGGAATGCTCTTATTCAGTGGATAAGAATATATTACTGTGATCAATTAATCTGCTTTTCTCTGCATTAGGTGGACATCTTTATGGTACATCCATAAGGGTTTATAACTTAGAGGAGACAGAATCAGCTCTAAGGCTCTAACATAAAATGCCTGTACTCAGAAAAGAGAAACTTTTCCAAAGTTTTTTTTTCCAATGGGAAATGTGTTAATTTTGGCAAACTCAACCACAGCAATACCCCATCTGTCAACATAGTATGTCGCTCTGCCCTATATGCTACCTCTCATGTTAAATGAAACAAAAAATTGGCTACATTATACCATAGATAAAAGTCAAAATAATAATTCTGGGGATTTCTGTAGTGTCATTCATCCAAAGATAGTCACGTTCTACTACAGACCACTAAAATTAACTCTCCAGGAGGGCAAACTGACACAGAGAAAGGTCGCAGCTCAATTTTTTTCAGCCAAAAGTTAGTCGGCAAAATTAAATAAAAATAAAAAAACTGTGTGCATATAAATTGCAGGAGCAAATCATAACAAGAAAGGTGAAAGAAAGACTTAAACTGGTATTCCTATACCAACATCTCATACAAGGAACTACAGTCATCCGTGCAGCCCCCAGTAGGGCTGGTGTTCTGATGATGGGCCGTGTCAGAGGAGCAGCAGTAATGGCCCAGATATTTATAAGCTTTGCCTGCACAGAAGGAGCTAAAGTTAGGGCTTGGTGAGTAAAAATCTGTTAGTGTTACTTTAGGAAAGAAAGTCAGAATATGCGAGAACTTTGCAGGTGATATAAACTGGCGACAAAAAGTCGAGGTGAAGGGTGGGAGTGAGGACAAGGCTGGCCACTGTGGCGGCTCCCCCTTTGCCTCAAGCACCGCCAGACGCAGGCTGCGCTGCGCTCACTGCTTTGGGCTGCGGTCCTCGGAACGGGTTATTGTATTAGTTTTTCAACTCTGGAAATTTGCTACAAGCGCATCTCAGATAAAAAGTGAAATGAGTTTTGCAACTATGGCAAAAAAGCAATTTTACATTTCATAGGCCTTTTAAAACCCTTTTCAATAGAAAATAAAAATAACAGTAAGGGGAAAAAAAAAAGCTACATTTCCATTCCCGTTTTTATTGTTTGACATTGCAGATGTTTCTAGGTCAGAGGTGAACATGTCTTTAGGTGTCAAAAGATGCAATAACCTGAGTCAAAAATGGCCCAGTCCCCAGAACCGTGACTGTGTGCCAGAATATCCCCACCTCAGAAGCTTGCTGGCAGCAATGTGCTCCAGGTGTCTTACACTACACAGACCTGGTAGTCATTTTAATATTTTCCATGCTCAAGTAAATGGACTTGATGTGTGTTCATCAAATGTGGGAAAATCCCACAGAATCGTGTGCCATCTGTTTATAGGTAAAAGGCCTGCTTTGCTGACAATTTAGTGCAAAATCAGAAACCAGAATGAAAGCGAGCATGCTTTTGTTTTGTTCTGGTTTGGTTTTATAAATCTGGGGGGGCTTAACGTCATATCAAAAACCTAACAAAGTTCAAAGGTTCATTCTGTTGGATAGCATTGTCCTTTTCAGATGTATGAATATTACTTGAGCCTCATGGAGCTCTTAAATCTGCACCACGTGGCTACAACCTGCAACCCAGTGAAACGCTGAGCACGCGCAGGATTCTGCAGGACATGGTGGGGGTGCAAGGGCCACATCTCGGGCAGCTGAATGTCTGCATGGGTGCTCTGGGCTTCTGGTTGTCCTCAAGTGAGAAACTCAAGCTGAAGCAAAAACTAAAAGGCTTATTTAGAAAAAAGCATCACCTTATTTTATTTAACACCCAATACTGCATTTGCTTTCTGTTGGAATTAAAGCCAAGTTTAATTCAATTGATATGATAGATGCCCATCAAAGTGTCCATCTTTCTTGTTTTGGTCTGTTTTAAACAAGACTGTCGGACAAAAGGCAGTTATGTCTGAGGTCCTAGAAGCAGCTATGATATTAAAGGGAAGGCTGTGATCACAATGATTTTCAGCATCAGTTGATAGACATCAGCCAGTCATCAGAAGAGGAATTTGAGACTTTTCTTGTCCTTACATCCCATGTGGAACATGCGCTTGCACTTTTCTACAGGGAACTGATAACCAGACCTGGGAAATTTATACCTGAATATGAGTCAGACATTTTCAGAAGATGATGTCAAAGACTTTTTCAAACGCGTATTTTCATTATATTCCATTGGGGAGTGAGATCTTGTCTTGGGAGAAAGATGGCGGAGGCAAAAAACGTCAGAAGAAAATAAATCGACAAAGCTAACCAAATCCAGACATATGCAATCTAAAATCTCAAATGGGGTTCAAGGTAAGCTAAAAGGACACGATAGCATCAAATACTGTTAAACCATCCAATACAACCTGAAGAGAAGACAGAACAAAATCTCTGCAGAGACATGTACCAGATGCTCAGCAAGGTAGGTCAGTGTATCTCCACTGAGATAGGCCCTACTGCTTTACATGGACATAACCCTGCCCCTAATGGCCTAAAATAGGTATTTTAACCTTGCCACCAGCATTGTACTAGGGTATAAAAGTTGAGAAAAAGAATTTGAAAGTGCCTATGGTCAGTTAATTGGGAAAACGATCAGTTCCCCACAGTATAATCTACCCCATTTGCCAAAAGAGACAAGTTTTATATGTTTCAATCAGAAAAGTGCAACTCCTCCAGTAATGTGGCTGAGACATTTACTTTGAAAATGAGGAATCTTATTTCCAAGGTCAATCTGAGGTTTCCTGGGTTCAGACTAAAATACTTTGTGGGGCCAAAGAAATATTTACTGGGTTCTAGGGAGCAGGGAGTGGATGTGTAGTTTGAATATATTTCAAGTCAGCCTGGGAGGTCTTTTTGTTTTTATATATTTGTGTCTCCTCAGACAACCTTTTTTTTCTTTTTTTTCCTGAGAAATTGGAAGTGAAGAAAATGATGATATTTTTTGCCAGTACATTTCAATTGGGTCATTTCCTGCATTGAACCAGAGAACCTGCATTATTAGTGCCCTTTCCAGAATGTATTTCTTTCCAGTGCATCATATGAAACTGTATAGTCAAATTTTGCCCAAGGGTTGCCATTCCTTCTGTGTTAAACGAGAAGGAGTGCCTGTATAAAGCAATGGTTTGCTTTATGCGACCTTTGACAGTGAGAGTGTTGGGAGAACGACATTATATGTTGTAGGGCTAGTGCTAGGTGGAGCTTTGTAGGCGGTCGTAAATTAAACAGCAGCATTTTACAAATGAGCTCCATAATGAGTAGGTGATTGGAAGATGCGCTACTGCACGCTGGAGATTAACATCCGAATAGAGAAACTATCACATAGCCCAGGAATTGCAGTAAAAGGTTAAAAGAAATATTCAATATTATCAATCATATTAAAAAAAAGAGAGAACTTCTCACAGCTGCCAAAGGAGCTTGGGAGAATTAATGTGTTTGTGTCAAAAAGACTGAGAACAAGTGAAATAGGACTACAGTGATTGCCAGAATCTTACTTGCCTGGAGAGATAACATTGGACATCCAGTTTAACTAGGCAGGTGCCGAGAATCCTCTTGTGGATGCTATGGAGCAGCTTTCAAATATAAGAATGTACAACACCTCCCATCCTCTGGCCCTCTCTGTGGTTTCTGAGTTGCTCAATACACCAGGGAAACCTCCAGTGAGGTGTGATGACCTGAAAACAGAGAGGAAACTAAAGAATCAATGTTTTAAGTAAAATAGCAATTATAAAAAGATCTACAGCTCCTTCCATGTAATCAGGTAAATTACCAGGAGTGGCATAAAGCACCTAAATCGGAGAAAGAGTGGAGGAAGGGGGAGTAGGGGGGAAAGAAGGTCCCTTGGGAGATATCTGATAGGATGCTTAGTCTGTGTAGAGGGCACAAGGTTAAGTGAAAATGAGATGAAGGAATGATCAGATATAGTCAGATCAGACAGTTAAATAAAGGAATGTGCTAACCTAAGACAAATGTGAAGAAGCGTGCCTGTGCTGAGTGTGTTGGTGTAGCCATTCTTCAGCAGTTCAGAACCAGAGAGGGGGAATTCCCAGTTCCCAATCCACATTGGTCCTAGCTGAAGCACTTCCCAGCAAAGAAACAGAAGGCATAAGGACACAGGTTTAAGATTCCTCTCTGCTACTCCAACAGTTTAAAAGGATATTAAAGTGCTTCTAATTACATCTCCACTTTTCACAGGTCCCTTTTTACTACCGGTGTGATGTAAATCATCCTTAGTGTTGAGAAAGTAAGTCATGCCTGTGCCATCTGTGCTTTTGGACAATCCAAAACATGCTGTTTAAAGTATATGAGAAGTACCGAGAATTACTTGAAAGCTGAAAACTTTGCTAGTTGGGTAATGTTTTCATGGGTCAGAGAGCTCTTTTTAGAATAGGTTTCCACAACAACAATCAACATTTAGTTAAAAGAGGTGCAAAATGTAGCAAATAAATACTTGGGACACAGTCTAGATAAAGCTTAATCAAATATTTTGGTAAATCTCCATTCTTAGCCTACTCAACAAAAATGGCCTGGGATAACAGACAGTAGCAGAAAGCTCAAGAAGGATCTGTACCGACCAGGTCTGGAAATTACCACAAGAATTTTGTTCAAAAGCCTTTGGTGGCTTACAGCATTTAAATGTTTCTAAGAACAGCCTTAAATTTCTAAACCCCAAGACGAAAGTTCACATTCTTAGAAACATAATTTAGAGGCCAGTACTTTTTGTGTTTCCTTAGGATCTTAATTAGCATCTACAATTAGACCTGGGAATTAGGAAGTTGAAGCTTTAACTTGTCTGCTTGATGCTAAGACCTGGGAAATACCCAAACAAGATTTCTGAAAATAAGTTTTGGTACTCTCAACAATTTTGGTGTTACAGCCTTTTTGAGGGGAGAAATTGTTGTGTGCTCTTCACAAGGAGTTTGATTAGTCATGGAATTCACTCAGTCTAGCTGAACTTCTTTAAGACTAACACAGATCCCACATATATTTATGTCGACCCTAAGCTACAATGAAAGAAGCGTGAGTCTGTAAATAAGGAGTTTCAAATGAAAGAGGTGGTTGAAGCATTTTGACCCTATTCAATCAAGGTCAGTTTTCCTCTGAATTATACCTGTTTCCTTGGCTAGCATTTTAGATACCTTCCAAGTGTCTATCGACAGAGTTTATAAGTGGCATTCAACAACGCAGAAGAAAGCAAGCTGCTCACAAAACTCCCCCTTTCCCCATGTGATAAAAAGCAGCGTTCCAGAGGAAGAGACAAAAGAGTGTTTGGGTCCCAGTCGTATGTGCCTATGGGAAAGGAGTGGTGAAAAGAGGCCAACAGCTCCGTGAAACAGCGATGGGAGGGGAGAGCACAAATCAGCTTTATGAGCTAGGAAATGATGGATGGCTAAATGCCAATTGAGAGCAATACATACAATTGAGTTTGCATTGTTGCAGTTATTAAAGGTTATTTTACTTTTAATTTTTTGTAGTAGGTGTTCTTACTCCTTCTTTACAGAAACCCTTGATTTTCACTCACTAGATACTTAGATGCACTTGTCATACCCAAAAGGTGATTTCAGTTCTCGGATGCCAGGAAGCCTTTCCACTGATCAAAACACAGCTGCACAGGCTTGCTTGATCTATTAATGGGTGCCACAACTCTGGGGCATGTCTGTCTATACCTGCGAAAATAGATATAATTAATAGAACAGATATCATATGTATATGCAAATCCAGATGGTAAAAATGACTTCTAGTACGACAAGGTTTTCATTTGCCAAGCCAAATCAAGGTATCCGAATCACTTAGTCAAGCATATACAATCTGCACTTGGACTACCTGCTGCTGCAGTAGTGACACCAGCATGCTCTTAATCTATTTTATTTTATATTGATCTTGTTTTTTAATGAAAGACCTTAAGAAACACAATTTTAAAAACATATTTTAATTAGATTTTTCCAGACTGTCGCCTCTCTGCAGCCTTTAAAAAGCTCTTTCCATTATTTCCCACAAGTTGCTTGGATATAAGATGGCAGACCATAGGACTACATGGATCACCATTCAGTGAACAGTGATGCAAGGTATTAACAATGAACAACTTGCTATCTGTTTTATATAAAATAGTTTCAGTGTAAGACAGGGAATAGAGTATTTTCTTATAAATAACCTTTTTATCCATTACAGAAAT
Organism: Charadrius vociferus; assembly: GCF_000708025.1. NCBI lineage: Eukaryota > Metazoa > Chordata > Aves > Charadriiformes > Charadriidae > Charadrius > Charadrius vociferus. The sequence continues at coordinate 1,706,484 of NW_009648337.1, read as the reverse complement.
GAATACCATCCCCTTTACTAACAAATAACAGAGAGAGGCAATATCTTCAGTATGCTTTATTATATTAATACATTTTGTATTACAGTTTTATCTTCTTCACTTTGACATTTATTTCCCCTTTAATGAGTCAAAACGCCTCGCCAAGAGCTCTTGACTTTAAGCACATTCTTAACAGCAGCATATTAGCTGTCACATTCAGGCTAATAGGTTTAACTTATCTGTTTGAGACCTTTGTCAAACAAGACCTCACCCCCCCGATTTTAAAAAATTGATGTAAATGGAAACTTTCACGTTAGTGGCACTGGAAAGACAATAATGCTGCTTCATCATAGTCATAACATGAACATTCAGTATTATGGTTTTGCTCCCAGATATCTCTATCTGTGATAAGCGCCTCTTCTTGTAATAAAAAATACTAAACAAAAAGTAGTTTAACAGAGATTTTCAAGTCGTGATTTGCAACAGTTAGTCCATTATGAACCCTTCATTTTATTTCCTTTTGTATTGTGAGGGCAAACAATTGTTGCAGCTTTCATCATGAGCTCAAGGACTACATTTTAGCAGACTGCGCTTAAGTGTATGCAGATGGGTGTAATATCAACTTTTTTTAGGGATATTACAAAAACAACTGTAAGCAAATTATTGCAAAAACAAGAGGGCATTTTTTCATAATCTTGTGTAATTCTTAGCAAAGTTTCAAAGGACCTCAAGTTCCTCCCAGGAATCTACAGGAAACAATTGCAGGCTTTGAATATTTTTGAATTCTGACTCCTAAATCATATTAGCATGAATCACATTATCAGTGCAAGGGAAATCATAAATGGAAATATAAAGCAGATGCGATTTATTTTTAAGAACAATTTTAGAATCAGATTCCTCATTGATTATCAATATTTTAATAGAAGGAGATAAAAATCTACCTGGCATTTAGACAAAAGTCCTATCCTTTTCTTCCCTCTTAATCCAGAACAACTCTGCAGGATTTGGGGTATCTGAAAAAACAATGGTGATAGATTTTACATACCTTTTTTTTTTTTTTTTTTTTTTTTTAACTAGAAGAGTGGTACATACAGTGGTTGAAATTCTCTGTGGATTTGATCTTTGCTCATAGATGCCTGAAGCGCTATTTCTACCTTTCTCAGTGACACTGGGTCAGAGCTCACTGCTCACGGGAGCATGTCTTGGTAGGTCAGAAGTACCTCTCGATGTCAGGGAAACTGAATGCACTCTTGAAGACTGGGTCCACCAAAGTGTTTCTATATTCAAGCTGTCTTTCAGTGGTTATGGTATTTCTGACTTCTTGCTCTCTTCTTGTGAAACTGGGAGATAGTGTGTGTTTGCTTCCTTGTTTGCACATATGAGGAAGTGAGAGAAAAAGATATAAATTCTTTTAAGAATGAATGCCACATGAGATAATTCCATCTGCCTGCCTGATTTGGCATTTTCAACTCAATTTCTCAGTTTCTCCTGATGAATAATGAGGCTTTTCCCAGCAATATGCACTGTTTAAGTGCTGGACATATGCTACAATAATAACAATTACAAATAATTACTCTAATGGGCTGAACGAATAATGCCAATTCGTTGGTGTGATGATGTTTCCATGACAAACTCCAGCTTTATGGAGTTCTCCATTTTTAAGCCTAAAAGCTTTCTGATATCCTTTGTCAGGCAACAATGTGACTTGACCACCCCAATTCATAAATCTGTCTCGCCAGATGCGTATTGTCACGGACCGTGCTCTTACTTAAGTCAAGATTTCAATCAAGACCTAGTGCAGAACTAAGTTTAGGCTTCACTGTAAACACTTAGATATAATAAAGCTGATTTCCTGATGAATACTTATGAAATAATTTCATTGCCTATTTCCTGAGGAAACTTTAAAAGAATAGAAGTGTTGGTGTGCACATGTACTCTGTTACACGCTGTCAAATCAAGCCCTGGTTCAGAACGTCAGCCTGTTGTTAACTCCAGGCTTGTTAACCTCAGTCAGCAAATACAACAGGCTTACAGACATGTCTAAACTTCAGCTTAAGTTTCATTCAGATAGAAATGCTTTACTGAACTGAGAGTTAAACTGAGGCATGCTCTTGTTCAACCACAGAGGACAGAGCTTCTTGCTGAAGGAATATGTAGGTGAAAACAGGTCTGTGCAAGAGACTAAAATATTCGGTGTCATAATAGTACTTCTGGAATTGAATATCCATGAACCTAATTCTTAATGCTTTTGCATTAAGTTGTTCCTCCCAGCACTGTAATAAGTATTATGGTAATACTGAACAATAGAAATCAATTAGTATAATTTTAAAAAGCTTTACATGTATTTAAAATTTAAACCACATCACACCAGTGATACTAGTAATTGTGAAGGCCCATTGTGCTTCTCACCCTTTTCCTGCTAAGATCAACAGTACAATCAACCAATATTTCTTTTTTTTTTTGGCATTTTGTGTGTGATTTTGTTCCTTTCTGCACCACATCTTGACTGTAGAGAAAAGAAATTCAAGAATCATGCAGCAAATCATCAGTAAACTTCTCAGGTCTGCTGAAACAAAACCCACAGGTCCGCTGAAATAAACAACAGGTATCAACGAGTTCACATATATCTGCACCATATTCTGTCAGAAGGGATGGATGCTCTTCATCCACTCTGGTATGAAAATCAGACACATGATATGAAATCTAGGCTTACCTCACAATTTAGTGTCATGCTTTCCGTTCTGCAGCTGACCTTGCTCGCAGATGGGGAGGGGAAGCTGGAGGCAGTGATGATCCAGAAGTCTTCCAGACCTCATAAGCAGTGCTTCCACGGTCAAAGGCTTTCAGAGAGAGACAGACCAGTGCTTTGTTAAATTAGAGACTAAATGGGAAAATGACTTGGGAAGTCACAAGTCAAAAGGATGGTGACTGTTTTTGTAAAACTCCAACCTGGGTTACGCAAACACAACAACCAAGTGACCGGAGTTCTTTACTGGATATTAACTCAGCAAGATGTTTCTCCACGCACATTTAATGCTTCTTGTGACCTGTTAATTGTTTTCGCAAAGAGCATCCTTACCATCCACTAGCATGCTTGGTCAGAGTTGGAGGCCTGGCTGTAAAAAAGCCCTTTCATGATGTCGTACCTCCTGCCCGACGGCTCTCTAACAGGCACTTCAGTGCAGCTGCTAGAGCTTACAACTTTCTCATTTGCTTGGATAGCTTCTTCACTGATGTTTAAGCAATAGTGATATCACTGCTAGAGTATGTCAGTCACTAACATCTTGGAAGCAGAGGAGGAAGAGAGACAGACTTAAAATGCCCAGATGAAATAATAACAATATGAATATTCTTACTGTCTTTTGACAAAAGGCTATAGTAGTTCAGAAATGAACTCCGTTGATTTGGTACCTCAATGGAGTTACGCTAGTATATATGGTGTCCTGGAGTATTAAAAAAAGCAATCAGACTGGTAACTTTTAGTTAAGTAGTGATAGTTAGGTCAGAGAATAGAATCCTGTATGTACTTCAGCAAGTCAAAATTTTACCCAGTTGATACACACTGTTTAAAATACCATTTTTAAAAGATTTTGTTTTGTTTTGTTTTCAAATTCAAATTTCAAAATATTTGACAAGTTCCCAAACTTGCTTGTAAAAATCCCCAAGTCACGAGCCAGTCGGATAAAAATCTGTTCATTGTAAAACGGGAAGGGGGTAGGGTGGGGAAGGAAAGGTTTGTTGATAAGTTTGCTACACTATTAAAACGTTTAACCACAGCCTGGAGCTCAAATCAGCATTCTTGTGAAGTTCCTATTTATTAGAGTATATGAAAAGTATTCAGCAAAACTATATCTACCATTATGTGATTCTGTGATCTTGTTTTTGAAGGAGATGCACCCCAGTAATTCAGGTGTAAGACTAGATACATTTCTTAGGAATACAGAAACGCGAGTGATAAAAACAATCTGAAGCAACGATTTGTCCCATTTGAAGTTTCTTGAGAATATAATCCTATTCAAAATAAGGAATAAAATAATACAGGAGAAAATGGACAAGGGAGAATTCACAAAGCCATTTATCAAGACGAATCTAGGACTACACTGACTTGTCTAAATCTATATAAAGAAAATGGCCTGCAAGTCACTCTGAAAGTGATGGGAACCCATGCTTCAAACACATGGCTTGAAAGAATGTCGGAAATCTTGTTCCTCTTTTGGCTGCGGTTACAGATGCTTTCTCCAGACAGTGCTCACTAGTTTCAATTGTCTGGAGTACTCAAAAATACATTTGCCCCTGGAAGATAGGCTGCATATGCTTACAATAAACATTAACGAAATCAAATGACTTTCACTTCAGGATAAATACTTTCAAGTAAGTCTGTTAGAGACACTTATAGTAAATTGCTATTAATTAGTTTTTCCAATCTACTTAGGTTGTACTAATGAACACAATCACTTCTAACATATTTATACGCAGGATACATCCTGCCTCTCTCTGTGTGCCTGTGAAAGGCTCAAAGTAAAATGGAGATATTCTGCTGCGGGAACGCATGGGAATCACTTTAGGACAGGTCAACAATCCTGCTGGTTTTCTGTGTCTCTGAACTCTGCTGGTTGAGGAACAAGCGGGAGAAGGTGTCTGCACTGGCTGCCGGAGAGCCGCCCTGGTGCCTGGCCTTGAGCGGGGCAAATTCTGTAGCTTTCTGGACACAAAATTTGTAAGTTACATAACACGGAAACTCTCAGCTCTGCAAAGCCAATGAAACCACATTTTCCTATAACCATTACTTCCCCTTTTTGCATGTTACCCGCTTGTAATGGCTTGTTGTGAATTATATGATAGTATCTCTAGAGATGGGAACTTCTTTGCTTATGCTTGTGAACATAACCCAACACCAAGCGGTCCTGAGCCCTGACGGGACATTTCAGGGCATTACTGGAAGGACAGCAGTCCAGTGATACCTCTCAGCTCCCTTCTGCTAAGCCGAAACACGGAACAGAAGTAAGAATTAGGATTATGTCTATACCACAATTAAAAAACCAATAACGTTACCATCAGCAATTTGAAGTTGGTTGCTGGAAAATCCCTAGATACAGCAGAGCAAAGCTCCTGGTAATTTGCTTCACCAAGTCCTAAATAGTATTGAAATGCAATCTCAGTATTTTTAGAAATTATCTGCTGTATTTTTGTGTCATTTTTCTTAACAGCTCTGAATACCTAAAGCAGTACTGCAGCAGACCGTAAGGTCTAGATCTAGTTGAGAAACCTGCATGCATCACATAAAGCGTATGATTCCACAACTCATTAAGTCTAATTTATGGCATATGTAATTAAGCACCTTTGAATTGAACCCAGGTCTCTAGAGATAATAACACTTAGAACTTATACAGGGCTTTTCATCTTCAAAGTGCTTTACAAACATTAACTAATTAACAACATAATAAGACATGAAAGGCCAATGTACTTACCCGTAGTGCTGCATAGCCTCTGTATAATTCAGATTTTGATGTTTTTCAATGCAAGACCCAATCTGGGTGCACAAGGAGGATTTACTTGCTGTCCTCTTCACAAGCAGAAAGCACAACTTTGTACATATCATATATCTGAATTCCCAGAGTCCTTCCCTTCTCTGCTATTTACTGCTGAGTCAGAAGAAACAGCTCCCAAAAGTGAAGGAAAGTAAGGAAAAGGGCAGCTCACAGCAGTCTGAGGGTGTCTGAGTTTCGTGGGCTTTGGAGCCAGAGTCATGGGGCCTAATATGCAGGAAGGTGTTCCTGAAGAATTCACTGCACAAGATTTCTGGTACCACTTACGTCTACGTCCTTCCCAAGGTAAATCTAATAATAATTACACAAAGTCTCTAGGAACTGGCTAAACTATCAGGGAGAAGACCTTATTTCAGCTAAAATACATTTTACTGGTATAACCTGCAACGTTTTCTTGCTCTGCTCTTCTGAAAGGTCTGAAGTTTCTAGCCAGTTTGCTTGTTAGTTTTTGGTGTGTTTTTTTATCGCTTGGTCTAATTTACACACCTGCCTCTTGAGACAGTGCACATTTACCTTATTATCTCGATGAATGTTTGCCTGGCAATAGCAATGTTGCAGATGTTATATCAGGTTACCTGAATAATACAGAAAGATGAAGGATAAAATAAAAGGGGAGCAAATGATATGGACGGTTTTAGTGACCGGTCCTTCAGACATCAGCCTGCGTCAGTGATCGTTTTCATGAGCTCCGAATGTTAACCATTGTCTGTGCATACGCTGTGTTAAAGCATCACCTGTCCACTGGCTAAAAAGATAATGGATATCATGGCAGTATCTCTTGTCTCTCTCCAGACATTGTCTGCCTCTGTCCCCTTGGGGATTCTACTGTGCACCAAAAATCGAGAATTTGGAGACCAGTGGGAAAATATACCACGCATGTAAAAGAGAACTATGCATATGTACCTCCCTTACTCTGCACATAAAAAAATCTCAAAACCAAACACAGATGACTCAGTGGTAGCGGTACAGGTGGAGCCCCATGAGAAATTAAAGAAAATGAGACATACCATGGACCAGAAAACAAAATGTATGTGGACCCAGCAGGCTTTTGTGCTTCCCCACAGACAAGCAGTCCAGAACAAATCCTGAAAGGTAACAATCTCACAGTAGTCATGCTACAAGAGATCCTGTGATAAACACAGGGTCTAATTAAAAGCGTTACAATTTTAAAATGCAAATGTAGAATAGAACTGTCAAAATGTTTTATCCCTAAAGTGTGAATGCTAACCTTGCCATACTTATTACATAGCAGTACATTTTAATTTGCCTGGAGCAGAGTCGAATAAAGCAAGCATCACAAACACAATCAAATGGATATTTGAAAGTACTGCTTTTCACAATAACTGTGTGTCTGAGCAAAGCTTCAAATGTTGATCAATTGATTACCAAAATCAAAGAATACATTTCCCAAATGAGCTTCTAGAAAGCACTCAATAGCACCAGAGGAAACAGCATAAAGCTCCACAGAATGGCAGACTTCTCTAAAATATTTACAGATGCATCTTTTTACTGCTTTTCTGGTTTATAGTTTAGATCTGCACACATCTAGAGTGAAGAATTAAGCACTTCTGATACATCAATGGTTTGATTCAGTTTCAGTGCGGCAAATTCAGTTAAACAAAGATGGAAAACAGTTTTAAATGATCCAAATGTATACTTTAAATCTTATGGCAAATCACAGTGTCTCTGGTACAATTGCTCAAGTAAATTTTGAACCTTTAATAAAAAAAAAATTACAGCAAAACATATAAAATGATCTCTAATGGCAAACTATGTGTGAACACTCTTATTTCATAAGGAACAGCTCTTGATATTTTTTTTTTTTCCTTAGAAATAAGACATATCTATTAAAACTTATCTGTCTTGTTGGAATTTTCTTTGTCATAACATTGCCTGTGAAAGGAGTACTACATGGTCCTTATAAAGGTATATAAAGGTGAGATGCTCACAGTTACTATTTGCTCAGCAGAGGCCTCTGTTGAGCTAACCACAGTTCACGAGAGCACTCATGGGTATTCTCCAGCTCCTCCCCATACTGGGACAGATATTATTGAGAATGCCTAAATATTAACCATAACTACTAGTGTTCTATCCAACTGCCATCTCCAGTGAGCTGGTTTCTGCTGCTGTCGTGGTGCTGTACTTCTGTTGTTTTCTTTTTCATAAATGGGTTCCTCTGTCAGTCAACTTCAGAGAATAACTGCCCACCAAATACACCCAGTTTTCATTCGGTTACTTTAATCTAAAAAACCAGGATTAAAAAAGGAAAACTAACTTTCAACCTGAAACAAACCTATCACTTACACGAGCTACTTACATTTTACCCTCCTTCTAAAGGCAGGTTTTCTTGTACCACCTCTTGCAGTAGCCTCATCTGTTGCTCTGTGCTGTCCTCACAATGACAAAACCTGACCTGGGCTGCAGATTCTGCAATATGCTCCCTCTGCTGAGCAAAATTCAGAGATGTTCAGGAGCAAGCAAGCTCTCAGCACCCTCACCTTTACTCCCCCGTCTCAGTAAGAGGCATTTGTCCTGAAGAACACAATGGGATTTTGACCCCATCACGTGACTGCTGTCATAGTCTGGAAATTCTAAAGGAAAAGCCTGAAGGATCAAACCCATTTTGTTGATTTAAATGAAAAGTTTGCTCAGCAACAACTTAAAATACCAATTGAAAAGCCTCTACCTTCAGAGCTTCTGACATCGCAGTTCTGACTCTATTAGTTTGCAGATTTTATAGCCCTTAATCTTTACCAAAAGCCACTGCTTCATTAAAGGGAAAAAAACCCCAACAATCCACACCCACATTACGCTCTCAGTAAGTCTTAGAGTAACAGAGATTACACTGACCTGCAGGATTTTTCCCTTTTCTACACCAATACCTTTCTGGAGCACGCCTCTCTGCTGAAATCCTCTTGCGCAAGCAGAGAGCTCTCAGGACTTACTGCATCTTAAGCAAGTGAACAAATATTTAGCCTTATGACATTTAGGCAGTTGACTCTCCACCTGTACCTTTCATCTCCGATCTGGAAAAGAAGCACAGTCAAAGAAACCTGTCAGGGGCAAAACCCAAAAGAATAAGAGGACAGAGACGGTGACTGGCCAGCATTGACAGAGGAGCCAGAAACATGGGAGATCAACAATTTATGGGGAAGGGATGTTTTCATTCTCCATACATTTTTGCAGATCATTTCAGCTGAGCTGCATTTCACTTTAACAAAAGAGGATTTATCCCCTATTGCTCTGTGCGTTATGGCAAGGAGAACTTTCAGCGATCATACAGATAACAGGAAACTTCCCACCACTCTGTATGTCCTCAGGGTGCTAAGGGAGATGTCACAATTTCTGTCTCTCACTGGTATTTGCTGGTTTTCCCTGACACTCACCGGGAACACCCACTCTTTCAGCAGCAGCTAGGTGGGATAAGACACATTTTATTCTATGCTGTCCTCCCTTTGTCAGTCAATGAGAGAATTTGGGTGGTAAAGCCAGGGAAATTTTTCTTGCAGTGCTTTTATTCCCGTACTGCACATGGACCTGCCTCCCTCTCCTTTTGATCCCGCACCACTGTATCGTATCATCCTTCACTATCTCAGTCGGCTCCTAAGCTCGGGAGGAAACAGCAGTGATTCTGCCCCTGGATCTTGTTTTTATATAGGTCTGCTAATCACATGAATATCCTTAGTCTTACAACAGGTGATTTAATGGTATTGTTAATCCTATTTTAAATCTACAGAACCGAGGCACCCAGTAATCGCTTGGACAGGAGGCTGGGCGCCCAACCCAGGCTTCCTCTTAAATTCTTCAATGTTCATTCATTTTCTGATACTCCATTTTTAATTTTTTCTTTCGAGTATTTGCATAATGGGTACCGAAAAGGCATCAGAGCCAAAAACAAGTCGATGAAAGCAATTAAATGATAGTATTTGAATAGATAATGGCGTTTCTTCTTCCATATGACTCTCTTTCTGCACAATAAGGCAAGATGAGGTTCTTCCTGTGCTAGTAGGTAGCTGTAACTCTGCAAAGAGTTACTGAAGTGCTAATATTGATAGGACAAGATGGAACATGTTACTGAGGCAATTGGTCAGGCTGAAGCAGTGATGGCAGCACATAGGATATTATGGATGGTTGAAGTAGCTGAGGATATCTGTCTTGCTGTCTATCTGCCTGTTTTCTAAGATGTCTCTCATCATCGAACTTAGCTATCAGGGAACAATGGCAGCACTTAATCATCAATAGATAAATACTGTTTATGCCATTAATTGGGGATTGGGTCAGATTTTCCTTGTTTGTACCTTTGCTGCTCTTTTTTTTCCTCCACCGTTGTGAGACAGTAGCATTTTCTCACAGCCTGTATGTGTTGTTTTGGGACTTGGGTCAGTGGCAACAGCATAGCTCTGTGTGTCTGCCAGAGCTTATTCAATTGAGCTCCTTTCCAGGACAACAAAATAGCCAACTGATGAGAGCTGTTATAAAATTTCAAACGCAGCACCTTTCCATAATATCTGGGATATGATTTGGCAGCGGCAGCAGTGTGACCAGTCTCTGCACCTGCTGCTTCCCCTGCAGTCAGATGTGGCTGAATAGCAGAGGGAGTTTCCCAAGCAGTACCTGCTGTAATCCCACAACTTCCATGGCTGCATTTTCTCTATAGTTAGTATTCAGCAAAGAGACTGCAACAGTGCAGAGCTGTGTATTTGTTGGTATTTTTCTTGTTCAAAGCTTTTGAGAACGCTTTACTGAAGCATATAATGCTGCCTTGAAATTGGCCTCTAAACCACATTTTGAGAAGAAGAAACACAAGCACTTGGCTGGGTGTTTTTACTCTGTGCCATGGCTTGCTCCAGTCAGAAAAGCATCCCATCTTCCCCTTCCACACCTCCTCCCAGCTCAATTCTCATCAGTCTTTCTCTGATTACAAGATTCCTCTCTAATACGACAGCTTCTGCCTTTTTTTTTTAAATTATTTTGTTTTCATTTTTATTTTTACATTACCTCCCCCCCTTTCACTCTGAGACTAAGGCTCTTACATGATTTTAAACTCTTATGAGAATTCATTTATCATTAGAGTCTTCCAGGGGTAACATTAGGAGTAATAATTATGCCTCCTGTTTTTATCTGAATTATTCCAAAAGGAGATTTAGATAGTCTAAATTAGGCAATGGAGTTCTTGCCTTGACATTTTGGAGGTTAAATTTTGCCTGTGACTGTCAACCTCGCAGAAGAGGAGGTGGCATTTGGAGTAATCCAAAACTCCTGCAGAGTTACATTACCGTGGCAGCCAGACTGGAGTAAATCTAGTCTGAAGATCTATTGGTTCAATTACTGCTTGGGGTCAGGACATGCCATAAATTATTAGATATGCAAATGGAAAACTCTGACTGTTGATGAAAGAAAGATGGATGGATTTCTTAAATACTCATAATCAGTGCTAAGACTGATGTATAGTCATTTGCTTGTAAAAGATTTCTGTTCTTAAATTTTAGCTATGTGCAGGTAAAAAGAAATTAATTTTTGTTTTACAAGTGTGTCATATTTTAAAAATAAACTTAAATCATTTGGAGGTTTGTTTTGAACTGCTTCTGCAGTGCCCCGTCATTTCTAGAAACAGGTTCAGAAAGAAGTTTAGAAGATGCTAATTCTCGTTCTGTTCTCACCAAAGCGTAAATCTGAAGCACTGCTCTATATTCAGTGAAGACACATTGAGAGTGTATTTGGAGGAGAATCAGTTCCTTTGCTCTAAGGAGGTAGAGTGTGCAAAGAATGCCACAAAACTACTAACTCAGGGTTATAAATTTGCTGCACAGTGAATGAGTGCCTGTACATGATAAACATGACCTTATCACAACATGAACTCTGAGGTGCTTCAAGAGATTTTTGTCGATAAAAAATAAAAATAAAATATAATTAAGATATTATTGTATCACACCTGCTTTTTATGTTGCTTAAATATATTATTTATAGCCTTATTTCTCAGTGTGATAAGGTTGGAAGAATTTGACCCCTACTTTTGTCACGTAGAGAGTCCGCTACATCTATAAAAACTTGTTGAATTTCTCTTGCAGATTATCTCTTTTGGGAGAGAAGGTTTTACTACATGTAAGACAAAATGATTATGAGTATGAGAATAATGTGAGCTATTCAACGCCACCTGCTGCTGCAAGGGGAAACATATTCCCAGATGCACCTTGACTGAGCTGAAACAGATGCGGAACCATAGACAAACTTGTTCTGCTTCATAGTAAGTTTGCTTTGCAGAAACATATCACAACACATGAGGGAATATACTTTCCCAAAACTGCTGTTAACTTTTTCCAAGCGGTCTGTGAAGGCCAACAGTTTCTAAAGGATACACAGCATTTCTCCCCTGGATGGGAGCTTCTAAACAGTTTTCACTTTTGTCACTCTAGATAGAACATTATTCAAAACTACTACAGGCTTTCTCAAGGCTCCTTTTCTGCCTAAATATAAATCTCTTGGCCATTGCTGTCGCTATTATTATTTTATTAAAAGAGCTTCCATGGTGGGGGATGGCAACTGGTCAGTAAATTGATATTTACTTAGGTATTGTCCAAGTGGAGGTCAGAGATTAGTTCATATCATGCAGTTTCTGTAAGACAAAAAATATTAGGACACACATGTTAGCTAGTCATAATAGATACTACTTTGAGCTAAAAATATGCAGGCATAGAGCCACCAGAGGCAATGGAATAAAATCTATTTCCTCGAACCTGCATGTAAGACATTGCAGCTCGCCACTTGTACCTTTTAAGTTCGTGAAAGCCAGTGATGTTGTTTGGGTAAGAATAGTGTGTGTTTGGTGTTTGAACTGTGATTATTTGATTCGAGCCTGACACCAATGTAATTTGGAAACAACCCCTTAAAGCCATTGAAACTGTACATGGCAAATCATATAAATGAGACCAAAGAATCAGATCTAAAATCTCTCCCTATGCAATTCTGACAATCATTTTAAGTTTGTGAGCAGGCATCCCAATGTGCTTAATTCATAATAATGAGAAGTATAATGTCTTATGCTTTTTAAAGATGCTTCATTTCAAATTTTATCTGTTATAACTGGGGTGGTGGTTATTATTCATTTTGATCTTACTAGTTCTACTCTGAATCAATCGTGAAAGTATCAAAGTCAAAATTCAACCAGCTCTTAATTAATCAGACAACGTACTCCAAAGTGGATGAAATTTGAGAGAAACACCTGGAACAGCAGAAAAACCAGAAAACTACAAACAAAAACAAATACCATCTCTTTGTTTGTGTTGTAAAAAAATGAATAATCATATATGGACATGAACTTGACATAATTTGTAAAAAAGCAACCAAGAATCCACCTAGGGAAAGTGAAGACCGGAACAAATTGTATTTCTGCTTGAATTATAGGAAAAAACCCAAGTGTAAATTCTGCTTAATGCTATTCAAATATTCAGTGTTCTAACGAGCACGGTCACTTCATATTGACTTTGGATCTATTTCTATAGGTAGGCAGCTTTTAGGAAAGAATAATGCTAGTTTTACAGAAACGTTGCTTTAAAACTTAGAAGAAAGATGATGCAGAAGTTCAACAGTATCATGGTATATTCTTTATTTCTATACCCCCATCTCCCTCTTGTGCCACTCACTTAATAAATATGAATTAGATTTACTATATATAACTGCTATTTTGCAACATAACAATTCAATGCAAGGAAAAAAAAAATATTTTCCAGTAGTTATAATCCTCTGTGGCAAAAAACACTCTCCGTTAAACCTTCTGGACTTGCAGAAAAATGTGTTTTATTGATCAGCTGGTAAATATTTTAAAATAATATAATTATTTTATTGCCATGAAATGGTAAAATGGGCCCATTCTTCCAACTTCTTCCTCATTCTCATGTAGAGATGTTTTTAGATTGTGCTCGGTAATGGGAATTTTTTTACACCTAACTTGAAGTACATTTCATTGTCTGGCCCCCTCCCCTCAGCTTGCTTATAGCCAATGATAAAGTAATTATAATATATTGAATGCACTGTCACTTATTTTATTACCTGTTTCTTTGCAGCCTTGCCAAAAAGTTTGTAGCTAAAACAATTTTTACAGCTTTAAAGAACTGAAGAGAATTCATATTTCTAGAACTTAAGCCAGAAGTAACTGTATTTTCACAGCAGCTGAATTTTCATTAAAATTTACAAAAGACCTCTGCTTTCACTGATTTATTGTTGCATTAGGTAAAACTACACACAGTGTATAAAATACTGTGTTACTCCACTTGTAGTCTGATCTAACATGTTATCAGTGATTGCAAGTACATTTTATAACCCCAGCTGCTGAATCGAAAAAAAGGTGATACAAGCATCAATCTCCAGGATAAAATCAGAGCACTTTCTCCCACAGTTTGACCTTAGTGATGCCTTTGGATAGTCTTACTTGTCTAAGTCCTTGCAACAATTACCAAGGGACAGTTAGAAAATGCAGCTTTAATGGTGCAGACTGGAATTACTAGCAGCATCAAAGACTTTAACACTAACCCCGGAGATTTCCAAGCACAGGAAGAATTTGAGGAAACTCTGATGCCACTGCAGGAATGAAATGGAACAGGGCTGCAGACACCAGCCGCACATTTTATTTGTGCTCTTTATTGTCTGCATCCCTGAACTCTGCAATGTCGTTAGCAAATACAAAAAATACAAAAAGCTATAAATAACAAACCGGCTACAGCTAACTAGACCTCAAGATACAGTTGACTCCAGCTATAGCTGCCAAATCTTATTTATAGCATGAGGAGACACAGTTAATTATAAGTCACAAAAATGTTGATTTCTGTCATAATACAAGTTACAGTCTGAGAATGAAAAAGCTGAAATGGTTTCTCTTAATAGAACTCTGTTAATTTGAAATCCCATCTCATGTTTGTAGACTACAGAACAGGCACAGAAAAGTTTAATGTGCCTTATCAATCTATTTCATGGTCCTAAATGTAATAATATTCAAATAATAAAACCAATTCATTTTTGGCAAGGCGAAGTACTGAAGGTAAAAAAGAATTAGAGAAGATGATCATAAAAGACTATTTTGAGCAACAGCAGTTCCACCTGCTTATAATTAACATTAAATAATTTTTAATTAGTACAACAGATTTTTAAGATTCAGTCCTGGTGTCCCAGAAAATGAATAAAAAATACACCTTGTGAAAAAACCCTAAATGCTTCCCCCAAGCAAAGAATCACCAATCATTTCAACGATTCTAAAGTAAAATGGGAAGGGCTGCAGCTTTCCATAGCTTGTGTTCATCATCACACTTTTTTTTTTTTTTTTTGAGGGGGGAGCTTCCTGTGAGTTTGAGTCCTTATTACAGGTTTCCAATCCCTGTGTACATGAACATATCTAAAATTCCAGCATCTAGGTCAGTACTGAGCTTTCTAAATCCTTAACAAACATCTTTTTGTATCTCTTCATGTCAGATTTAATTGTCCATGGTGAAAGGAAACCCTAATCAGAATTCAAGAGAAGTACTCTAAGACATGTATCTTTCCAACCTGACTATCCTATGATCCCGTGAAAGCACAATAAGGAAAAAAGCAAGTTTATATCTTATATGAAACACCAAAACAAACTAAATAATCTAAAATTCTCATTCTTAACTGTTGTATGGCTTTTATACAAGAGCTGTATAGCAGTGAGGTGCAATGAGGGCCACTGAGGGAAAAGCTCAGTTCACAAATACCTCATTCCTTTCAGAATCTGGCCCTGGAATGGTAAATAAAATCTGGCCCTGGAGAATGATATTTGAAACAAAGTATTAAATCATATGTTATTTTTACAAAATGATTTTACAACCTATCAAAAAATCTGTTTTCTATTCTCCGTTCCATGTTTTCCCCACATATTCCTAATATCTGTTCATTCTACTGATTTGCCTGCCACAGTCAGTTAGGAACACTTGCGGCTGCTAAGAGAGAAATAAATTAAGCATCCAGACTTGCTGTGCACTGACTTGCGCTGCTGCTTCGAAGTAGAAACCCAATTAGTGTAAGTCCAGTTTTAGTAGTTTACTATGCTAATACCAAGCTCGGCTACATACCTTACTGAAAAAGACCTAAAGCAAAGATCAAGGCCAACAGTTGGACAGCCACCTGCGGTTACTGAGCCCTTCTGGCTAACTTACAGCAGGACAGACCACAACAGTGTCACAGCCCTCAATTCTTCAAAAGCTGATGTCTTCCATGGACCTGCTGCCTTCTGGGAACCATTGGGGCTCATATGGTAAGTTACACTGAGGTCCAAATTGTGTATAAGCATCTCTAGATGTCTTCCACTGGATACAAGGAGGAAAGCCTGAGCCCATTAAAGTCAACAGAAGCTTTCTAATTCTTTTCAAAGCTGCTCTAACATCACCCTGAGGGAACAGTTCTGTGCATGCTTCTCAGGTCCACATTTGATCTGCATAACAAATCCTTTGCAACTGATATCTCTCTTAATTTGTTCTTGTGTGGCCCTATCTAAACAATGATAATGCAATTCAGACTGAATATAATTTGTTAGAAAGTCTTTATCTGTCATACAAAAAGCATTAAAAACCCCTTTATTTTCATAGATGATATATTTTCATCTAAAAATAACTAGAGATGTTTAAGAACGTTTCTATATTTCTACCCAAAACGCATTAGAATCTTTGAATAAAAGGCTTTATAAAAATGTAAATGTACTCTACAAATATTACAGTGACAATAGATTTTGTTTACTGCAGTCTTGCAAGCACGCGGGCTTTACGGCGCTGCATTCCTAGCAGTGGGGGCCATACTGCCATGCTGGCCTGCACAGCCCTTTAAAGACAAACAGGAACGGAAGGGCCTTGACTGGCGAAGCTGACAACTTCAATAAGGCTGACAATCTAACCAAAAGCGACAGTGGCGTATTCAGTGGGTAAGAAGGGCAACAGCAAACAAAGAGAAGGGGAAAAGTGATCTTGCGAGAGCACTATTTTGAAGGAATCCAGATGAGCACGCTGTTGCAATACCTTAGGGTTGGTTTTTTTGCTTCTTACTTTTAAGAGTGCCAAATTCAGGTGTGACCACCCAGGTATCGGCAAGGTGATGCACAAAAAGAGGCATTTTGGCGTGGAATGGATAATGACAGTGCAGAAGGACAGGAATAGCACCTGGTAGAAAATGCATGGGGAGGAAGGACCTAGAATAGCAGCATTTTCTCCCAGGTTTGGGTATGTGTATAAAATATCAAAACATCCTAAACAAATTGCAGTTGAGCAAGTGTTTGGGAGTGACAGGGATGGTCAGGAATTGCAGCAGTACAAGCGAATACCTAGCTTAATGAAGTCTTGTACAATTTTTGCAACAGACTTTCAGAGAAATCATAGCGCGCCGTTCTTAGAGAGCCAGTTTGGCACAGCTGCTGCTTATGTAGGAAACCATTCCTACAATTTCCTGCAGGTCGAGGGCTGAAATTATCTGCTACAGTAAATTCACAAGTTTAGCATTTGTTGCTACTGTGACCAAAGGTTAATGTTTCATTGGTTGACTGAATCAAGAACACCAGTTGCCTGTTACATATTTTAGCGGTCTTACTCACACATTTGATTTCAGCAGATTTTGAGTAACCTAATTCTCCGAAGGTTAAATGAAAGCCATGTATGTAAGAGATTAAGTTTTGTTACTGCAGGACAAAGCAATTTCACAAACAATTTTCTTTTGCCGCTGATTGGGTCACTGAGGGTACATCCAGCCAGCACAGGCAGTTTCTGGCTGCAAACATGCGGAATGACCATCCTCCCAGTGAAAACACAAAGAAGGATGGAATATAGCAGTCTTGCGCAAATACATGACATCAGGGCTACAACGCCTTTTGGCACAGATGGCTGCGGGCAGCGGATCTGGCAACGTGTGGTGCTGTGTCATAGCCATCCCTGATGCAGATGAACACAGAGCAAGAATGTTAAAGACTTTGAAGGAGAAGAATGAAGGGGTTTGGATTACTGTCTTGTTTGAATCCACTTCCAAGAGCTACAGAAATCAAATACTTTTATTTTTAAAGAATTTTCTAATCCCGATGTTCAATAATATCCCACAAAACTTAGCTTTTCCTTAAATACTCCACAAGACTTGAATGAAGACCTCCTTTGTGCATTTATCTAAAAACAAGAGTAAAAACCTGAAATTCTTTAAATTGATACATTATTGTGTGGTGGTGCTCCTACTCAGAGTAACTAATTGGATAATTTAGCCGTAAAACTGACCTAAACAATGTTACTCTGTTGAAAGTTCACCTTTCTGTCAAGTTGGCAGTGAGTTAATTCCAATGATTTGAACCTGTGCTTGCAAAGTTGTGCCTGAGCAGGGTCAGGAAAGCAGCTGTGCGGGACAGGGGGTGAAAGCGTTAACCAGAGATGTTCCAGTTGAGAGCATAGGTCTGCGAGCTTCCCACTGAACTATCAACTTGCTATGCAAATGCCAAAATAAAAAGCCCTAAACTTTTCTCCTTAAAATATGGTGAGGCCGTGTTCGTTCCAGCAGGCGAAGGATGGGAGTCACTGAGGATGAGGAGGTGCAGTGCAAGAGCCAGAAAGCGAGCCTGAAAGGTAGAGGGAGCAGGCTATTTCTCTTTGTTATCGAGTGAAATGACTCCACAAATATGACAATAAATCACTGCAGGAATCAATCTGAGTGGAGGCAACTGCTCCATGCTGATAATGCATCAATCAATATTTAATGTTTACACTTTAATTAATCTGCACATAGGAAGCATTCTTTCAGTGACAAAAAAGTGATGAGAAATAAAACACCTTTTATATCAAACGGCGACAAATGGCTGCCTATCTGTTAGGCTTTGATTGGGCCCCCAATTGATCATTGCAGCCTTTTTCGATTGCACCAGTGTGCAATGTCACATTTGGGTATAAAACAAACACAGTCTCTGTGATGGAAGGAGGGAGAGCTGCTGAATCTGCTTTTGAGTGATTACAACTTAATCAGAATAAAGAAAGACTGATAGCAAAGTGTGAGTTCTTTGAAAAGATGGGGCAGAAGCAAATAAAAGATTTTCAACATCTGCATCCAGGACACCAATCTGAACAGATTTTTACTGTGTATTACAATTATTGATACCTACTAAGGTTTTGTATAGAAAACCAATTCAGATGTTGACTGGCAAAACTGCCTTCCCTTATCAGAGGTACCAGCGGAGACTGACAGTCAGTTTATTTTGTCGCTATTCTGTATGGCAGCAAAGTGCCAGGTGCTGTATGCACACGGGAGAAGTCACAATTCCTGCCTCAGAGTGTTTTTGCTCAGTGCTCTGTTTAACCCTTGTAAACTCTAGTTTCTTCCTCTTTTTTAAAGGGCCTGATTCATTGCTCATTGATGTCAACTGAATGACTTCTATTGACTTCAGCGGGCATTGCATTAGTCCATAGATGAATGGTATTGAAAGGCATAGTGATGAAAGACAAATGAAAAGACAGTGATACTAGACCAGTAATGTTCAATTATTCCTTTAAAAAAGAAAACTACAGCAGTACATTCTCCAAACATAACTAAAGCCTTCCTATGCTTGTTTCTAAAATAATTGTTTGAAATGTACAGGCTTTTTACATTACGAATACAACTGTATTTATTTAAAAAATACAGAGAGCTTAGCTTTCTAGAGCTCAGCTCAGTTTAAATGATTAGAGATCTGAATCCAGATACAAAATTGCCATAAACTTACAGAGGGTGGAACCCAGGGAAATTTGACTGCATTTTGTATGTCACATGTAAGTTATTTCGCATGTCACATTTAAGTTATTTTGCAAAGCCTGTCATGAAGTTAGGATCATGCAAAGGACCTATGCAAATGTCAAATCATTTTAAGCTTTTAAGTAGACCTGCTACTAATTAAAAAGTAATTACTTTTTTTTTTTTTCCACTGAAGAACTTTTGTTGGTTTACTAGTCAACAAATAGGAGGATTCTACCTAGGATCTAGTGACAACATGTTGCTGAAATGCCTGTCCAGATTTAGAACTGCCTAGTTTAGGGTGCTCCGACTGCTGGATTAGGCAATACTTGAACAAACCCAGAAATACTATTATGGTATAAAGTCATATATAAAAAGGAATTTGAAAATACTAATCCTCAATCCTTTTTGTTTCACTGAGACTGGATGATCTTCTGTGATTCACAAAATTTTTCTGGCTATTCTAAAAGTCTAAGGCACTCAGAAACACACTCCTAAGACTGCTGGCATTTTTGGATACCAAGAGCAGCAAAGTATTTAAAGCATGAATGACATCAGAAGACTTCCATTTATTGCTCAAAAAGTTTTGAAATATGGTAGCATACAAAAATTGGAGGAAGTGTTCACAGAGGAAATGAAAGAAGATGAATGACATTTAAAATGCAATAATAGAACTTAAACTAAGTTTTCTCTTCTGATGTTTACTTGCCATTCCCACCTACATTTTTTTCCACAGAAGTTTGTATGTAAATAAACAAACCCCCAAAGATTTCATTAGCTCCATAAAAATGGAGACAATGCCTTCTCACTAAAATCCATAAATAGCTTTTCAGCGGACTTTACTAACATACACACACACATATCCACAGAAAGAGTCGAGTCTGCAGTTTATCTTTTCCATAAAAACTTCTTCCCCCTTCTGTGCAAATCAGATGAACAAGCTAAAAAAAAGGGCAAAGTCAAAAGAGAGGAATGCTCTATTGTAATGCATGATCAACTACAAATATTTATAGAAAAGATGAAAACACTACTGTGTGCACATCAGGATTGCCCTAGGACAGCTTTAGCGTGCATAGTTAATGTTTATGGAACAAAACCAACTTGCTGAATGCAAAAATCTTCATTTTCCTCATATGCACCCGAAGTAAAAGTAAATTCTCCCCTCCAAAAAAACTACTTGCTTGATAAAATCCTGAGGGGACAACAAGCACTTAATGTTGCCACTGATAGGCAGAAAAACCTCACAGTTGCATTTTTTGATGATTTTATTCTCCAGTTGTGTACAGTTTGCTGCACCCAATTGGAACAGCAGCCCAACCTGGAAAGGCAAATCCCGGCCCCTACAAACTTCAGTTTCTTTGGAGCTCCAGAGAGCTGTGTGCAACTGCTGACTGCAGCAACAATCCAATGCAGGGAGATGGGTCCCATGCTGTGGTTTCAAAACCCCATCAGCTGACCTTCTGAGAACACAAGTCCGTAAGATTCTTTGCTATATAGTTGAAACATTTCAGCTAGCAAAGTATAGGTTTCCCAGCCCTGGGCCCTCCTATCAGGGCTACGGTGGGTTCCCAGGTCCGATCTCTGTCTCAAACTGTCAAGCCCAAGCACCAGGGCACGCTCCCAGCATCACTTCTGGCTACAGTTGTTGGCATTAGCCTAAGTACTTCCACTGTAGTTGCACAAGGAGCACCCAGTGAGATCTAAGAGTATCGGTCCCTATCAGCACGAGGGCTTGGGCTACTTTTCCACCTCAGCCTTGTCACAGCTGTCTGCTGCATAAAAAGAGACTGAAATGTACTAAAAAACCCTGGAAGACTAATAATTCATTAACCTGACAAATGAAATCTAAGTCCTATCGCTCAAGAGTAGAACTTCTCGGTTATAAAGGAAGCATATATTATTCTGACAGTATTTTCACAAGATAAACTGAAGTTACAAAGAAGGCAACCAATTTGATTCAAATAACTGTCTCTCCTCAGAAACATTCATGATTATAGTCATCAAGCAGAAGTTGGTGGGGTAGTGTTACTACCCCCGTTTTTACAGATTTGGATAACTACTTAATATCAAGGAAACGGGACTGTATCACTCTCACAGCTTTTCTGACTGCTGATCCTATGGAAAATGCTAAGCAAAAGACTGACTGCTGCACCACTGAATCACGACACTGCTAAATGCCAGCATGGCAAGATGTGCAACCACACACACACAGAGAAAATCATCTCTTTCTCTCTCCCATCACCAGCATTGAAAAGCGCAGGGCTTATTGTACAGCTAACGAGAATAAACACACTTACAGCTGGCCTTCCACCACCTGTAGAAAGTGAAAGTCGGCCAAAAACCTACAAGACTCTCCAGTTGCGATGAACGGATGGAAACCAAGAGTGTGGCTCAGATTCAAGTCCTAGACTAGTTATAGCGGTATAATACTGGTGCCAACAGACCCACTTAAGAGCGGAGGGCTCAGAGCGAGAGGCAGTCTCTGGTATTCTGTGATGGTAAAATATACTAGGGCAGGCATCAACTTACCTTGGTTAGTTATGGTTTTAGTTATGCTGTATTTTGGTGCCCAGGGGCCTAATTTATAATTCTAATAATAAAATGTATTATGAAGTATAAGCCAAGCACATGCAGGTTTTAATTCTATTTCCTCTCAAAGGAAAGAGCTAAGCTGTTAAGCTCCAGGTTCTTTCAACATTTCCTATTTGCGACAAACACGAAAGTCTGAAATCAGCGATGTACCACTGCAAGACTTCTACAAAGTTCAGGTAGAGCAAATTAAATGTCTGTCTGTTTGGGGTTTTTTTGATTTTTTTTTTTTTTTTTTTATAATCCTCAAATGATGTTTCTGGTACCTCAGTATCACAGCTGCCACAATGCCTGGTTTTGCAGACAAACTGAAGTTACAGAGGAGCAAACCAATGCAATTCAGACATCCTCCCCACCCCAGGAAAATTACCATCCCTAAGCTTGCGGGGAAGTACTTCTACCTACGTTCTTACAGAGAGAACATACAGGTCAGCTGAGGGATCTCCCCAGTCCCTAAGGATGGTGGAAATCCTAATCCATTTAGGAGAGAGAGTTTTACTCTGGTTTGGTTGCAGAAGTTAACTGAACAGCCCAGCTGTTAATGGTATACTATTTTTGCCCTTGTTTGTACACAAGAACTGGGGGAGAATGCTCCATTATGTCCTTCCCTCTCGGCTGGAGGACGTGGCACGCGGCAGCAGGCCCGAGCAGGCGGCTGGTCCCAGCTCCAGGTCCCCTCACTGAAGGCACTTGCTAGGACACATTTAGTATGACAGAAAAACAATTTGTATGCGTGTGGGACCGGGTTAATGTTAACAGAAAATTAAGTTTAATGATTCAGATTGTCAGTAACTTATTTAAAAAAATATGCTCTCAAAGAGCAAGACTAGCAACTGTATCATTAAAAGTTTTTACATGACATAGCATTTACGCTATAAACATAAGTTAATAAAAAAACCACTGCAGTCATTTTCGCTCTAGCTTCCACTGATTTATGTTGATATTGACAGCAAGGTAACATTGTTCATCTTATTTAAGCTGAGTAAATAATGAAGAAGAGTTTATAAGAACACAGGTACCAAACATAAGAATGGTCCTTAATCTTATGAAATTGTTCTTTACTCACAGCAGCAGCCAGTCTCACTAATGTCAGTGGCCCAAATTCTGCAGTCCTTAATCACATACCGTTACTTTCAGTAGGAGTTGTTCTCAATTTAGGATCAAAGACCATAGTTTGCTGGGGCCACTCTTTCAAGGGAGGATTGGGCCCAGACTTTTAATAAGGGGTTTGGTGGCTTACAAAGAGGTGATTAAGATCTTCCTTTGAAAAACACAAAATGTAGAGTTCTTCTTTTGGATTATAACAGCACAGATAGCCGTAGCTTGTGGATTTCAGAGTATTAACTGCTAATCCACAAGTGAACTGAAAGGTTTTTGTTTGTTTGTTTTGCTGTTACAGTATTTAGTTAAAACTTGTCAACCTTCAGTTCTCAGTAAGTCATATTTAAGTTCTTTAACAAAGTATTTTATTTAAGGAACTCAAAGTTTCTGCGAGTTCTTGTTCTTTTTCATATATTCCTCCTCACTAGTCTGAACATCTCAATGAATATGTCCAAGAGCTTGAGAGATTTCTTGGTTATATGCAAAACCTAGGGTAGGTTTTTTTTTGTTTGGTTTGGTTTTATTTAACGAAAAGCTTGCACTTAGCCCTGAGAACTCAAACCATGAAGTTTTGGAAACTAACCCACAATATAGAAGTTTCTATTTTCCTTAAGTGACATTCAAGGATTGCTGTTTGTCAGTGACAAACAGAAAGTACTTAGTATAATTATTATAGCACCTCAGTAAAAATCAGATTCTAGCCGTAGGTGATTGCAGCTATAAAGTTTCCAGAATAGGAACAATGAGCCCTATGAAACTAATGAAAAAAATCGCCAACTTCCTCACTCCAAAGTCTGATTTTTACAAGGACTCCATTTCTTCCTGGTTGCCAAAAATGAACAGTTTATTTGAATCTAGCTTAGGTCTCCAGGAAAACAATTTTAATGTAAAATTGAATAATGTTGCACCAATGACAGGATAATTAAGTGGTTTCAAGATCAAGCAATATTTAGGTGCATTTACTGTAGCATGCCCCAATAATGAAAATAAAGAAATCATATTCTAATGATAGCATAGCTAAAGATGATAAATATCCAGACATACCCCTTGCTGTATCACTGTAATCAAATGAATTAGAAATCTAATGACTACTTTGACACAAACAGGTATTTAATATGCTGAAAATGTACCAGATTTCCCCCCTCCAGCATTAGTAAAATCCCCAAGAAAATTAAAATCCAGGTCATAGCTAAATTCCTTTGAAACTGGGTTTTAAATTAAAAAAAAAAAAAAAAAAAAGAGAGTTTAGTCACTGTAAGAATTCTTTGTGCTGTTACATTTTTATAAGGTTAAAGCTAAAAATAAGATCAAAATCTTTTTGGAGGCTACGTTAAAAAATAAGACCAGGTGTGTTTAGAAACCCATCACACCCATATGCCTGTTAAACAGATGCCGACCAATAAATTAATTAAAGCTACTCTCCTTTCAAATCAGAAAAGAGGAAAGAGCTGTTAGGGACATTTATGGTGTGACGTTCTCTTGACTGACAAGTTTTTCATGCTTGGCCTCTATAGTACAAGTTATGATACTTCTCAAACTGTTTCTGAAAGGAAAATGAGCTTGCTGGCTGTCTGTAAAGCAGAGAATTTAGTAACCTGTTCCTAGGCAGTGGGATTGACGCTAGAGAGAGATGGCATGGCTGTTCATCAGTCATGAAAAGTGAATAAGGAAAGAAGGTTTTGACACTGACCTGAAGAAAATCCTTGCTAGCAATCCCTACCATCACACTCAGGAAATCAGAATTTGCATGTGAAATATCTCACTCTCTTTAGTATGCTATACGTCACTGACAATTAGCATCTGAGCTGACCAAGTCAAAAAGAATCTTGTGCTGACCTTAAATCCTGCTATACTTATAGGACTTGGAAAAATAAATAGAGAGGGATTTGAGGAACAGTAAATGGTCCTGAAAGGGCTACGTGACTTCTTGAAACATAACCTTCTCTAGCACTTTAAGGACAAATGACATTCATTTCTACATTTCTTCTTCTAATTATACAAATTTAATTTTTTTTGAAACCACACAATTGCTGGAAAAAGGAATTAGTCAGTGTAAGGGGTTATTAAACATGGCATTCACCCACTGCTCTTACACAGAAAAGGCAGCCCTGAAAAAACCAAAGCTGATTAATATGAAAGGCAGCTAACCTAAAAACTAAAACTTGAACTGAACGGTGTGCGCTAATCTTCCTCAAATACACTTATGAAAGCTAAATTTGCTGGTATTTGTCATTGCTGTGCAGGCTAAGTGTTCATACGAATGATATCTGCTCAGTTCTGAGCAAATGAGTGAAAAACAAGGACAGGAGATTCGGAAAATTACCAGTGAGGACAAAATTCCAGCGACAGTTGCTTGAATAGCAAACGCTTCACAATCCAGGGTCATTTGTGATAAACTTTGTTAAAAAGCTGCCATTCATTACTGGTAATTTCCTTAATCCTCAAATTGCTTGTAAGGAAAAGATTGGAATTCTGTGTTATATATTTCCTCTATTGGGTCTACAATGAAAATAACTCAACATGTTAGCCACATTAATAAAATACTTGCCAGATCAAAATCTTAATAGCCAGTCTTAGACTTGCCATTGTTTATTGATGTTTGTGTGCCAGCCTATCTGGAGACATAAGGAAAATCTTAATAGCTCTGGCCACTCATTAGCAAAGTACTGTGGAGTCCTAATCCCATAAAGATATTAAACTATTTTTCCTTACAACAGCAACAAACGGGGGGAATTCTCATTACTTATTAAGATGTGGTACATTCTTTGCATATTGAGTTTCTTCTTATACTTTGAACTCTTATCCCTCATCATTCTATTTCTGAGGCTAAGATCAAAGTAGATTGGCCTTACAGAGCTACAGATGAGTGGCCTCCTTTCAGAGAATATTAATGCCCTCTTGAAGAGCAAAGCTGGGAAGGAAAGAGGTGTAATCCCCTGAAGAGCGAGCCCGGGGAGCTCAGTCACACCGAACAACTGTAGCACGCTCGCTGGATCAGCTGGTGAAGAGCGCAGCCTCACTGGGGTGGAGCTGCTTCTCCCAGTTTAACAATGTGGCCCAAATCTCAAAGCAATAGCCAGACTACGTCTTTTTTGGGACGAGAGAATCATGTAAATGTGGATTCTGGCAGACTGGAGCAGAGCAATGTGTTTTTACAGCGGGAAAATACGTGACCAGTTTTGTATTTTGCATTGCAAAATTTTCTGGTCTTTCTGCTTGAGACTTGTGACTTCCCCAGTTTTAGTTTTCCATTCTCGCTACCTCACCCACTCAGGGATTGGTGTTACGGATGAGCTTGTGGGCAGCAGGCAAGACAGTGTCCCCCTTCAATCTTCCACTTCCAGCAGCGATCCTGCCATACAGGGTTTCTTTCTTGCCTTCAGATTGCTTGTGAGCCTTTTAAAGGGGAATTACTTTAGACCCTTGTTAAAGGTAAGAGTAAACACACTAAGTACCAAGACATTCAGTGGGTATCGTTATATGAAAAGAAGAAATGTTATATTCATTACAGAGGAAAATCTAGTAATAAAAAGTATTACCTGCATTTATAGCCCTGTAACCTAATTTTTGTGACAAAGCAAAGAAGTAAAAACATTCCTTTCTGCCTTTCAGTGACCCCTATAAGAAACCCCCCATGGAGTCATTTAGGATAGTAATTTGAGTGAAAATATATGCAGCCTTTACTTTGCTTGCTCTTCTTAAATTAATAACCCTTACCAATGATAAATTTGAAAGTTTCTAAAGACATTTGCAAACATACCCTCAAATTAGTAAGCAATTAAAAGAAATAAAAACTTAAAAGACATTTTCCACAACATAAAAGAGCGACAGAACACGGAGCTGTGTTGTTCAAATGTTAAAACTGTACATAAAATACCCCTTCAATATATGCTGCCAGTAAAAACCAAGGCAAAGCAGGTCATTAAAATGTCAGACTTGGGGCAGAGTGGAAAAAATGCTGTGTTTAAAAGTAAACATGTAGACCTTTTATAATTATTTCCCCTTAAAGTCAACGTAAAAAAAACCCCAAACACAACAACAACAAAAAAACCCCACCCAAAACAAACCAAAGCTAAATCCCAAACAAACAGCTCCGCGTCATCAGGATGAAGAGTCAAACTCTAGTCCTAATCTTGTTCCTAACTGAACCCAGGGAGACTTTCTGAGTCTTTATGCAGTCTCTGGATGTCACCTTTGTGTACGAAATGTCATTTTCCTTAATCCAGTTTTTCTAACACAAAAGCAGACTGATATGTTCATGCCATTAATATCGATGTCGTGTTTATGCTAAGGCTGAATAGGAATAACAGGAGCATTAGAAACCTTGGGAGCCCCGTATGCAGCAGGGGAACCCTTGGGAAGACACTGAGGTGCCACGCGCAGCCCTGCGCTGGCACGGCTTGCACTGACCGCTGGAAAGACTTTCACGTTCATCGATTCATTCACATTCGCTGCTGTGATGATGTTAGTGTCCTAACGCAGCACTTGAGCACTGCTGTAAAGAGCTCGGGATAGAAAACTGCACAATCCCTTCTCCTCACATGAACTAAGTGCCCATTGAATCTGGTAGAAGATTCAGTTAGCATAAAGGAGACACTCTGCCAGTTACGGGGGAGCCAAAGGCCATACTGACGCTACTCAGCTGAAGTGATCTGTTTTGCAGTCCAATGTAGATGAACCAAGACGGTAAAAAGAAAACCAAAGTCTGTATCTTCAGATATGAAGTATGTTGCAGTACTGAAAATAAAGAGGTTGTGTTCTGCTGTCACTTTTCCTATTTGCCAGCTTCTCAGCCGGTAACAAAGACTGATATCCTTCTGACTCATCAATCACATTCCAGTTTTGTTTCCCTCCTACTGGAAAAAAAGTGTATCATCGCCCTGAAGAAAAAATTTTCCATCTAATTAATTTTGTGTATTTTAAGCAAAGTGTCTGCATGTCACTGTGTAATACCTGCTCTGTGCCTTTTACCGAGCTGAATTCCTAAACTGCATCTAAAAGGTGGCAATGCCCTCATAACAACCGTGTCCAGCAGGCACAATTCCACGTTAACTGGGCTAGCGTATATCTGAACAACAGATATACACACAAAGTATGCGGATGCACACAAAGTTATTCCAGATTAACTTCAGTTTAACCTAGAAAAAAGCAGTTGACTCGTAAAACTCAGATAAATTTAATGATTAGAAAATAAAAAGATTGTATCCTTAGGCAGTTTCTGGGACTCCCACTGAAGTCCGTGCAGGAACACAGGTATCTTGTTTTATCCTCTAACTTCTCCATATCTCTGTTCCCTAAAACTAACAAATACTACCAGTAAAAGTACAGGTTGTCACATTTACAATCAGCGACTAAAACCAACATTCTTCAGGTTTCTATCTGATAAGAGCAAAGCTCAAAGTGGAGAGACAATGGAGAAACACAAAATAGCACTAAGACATTTAACTTTTATTTAACTAGTCATTTTTCTTTAAACTAGCTTCTACAATGCAAATATTAAGTTGGGAAAAAAGCCTGTAATCGTGGTTTGAGACATGTTATACTCAAAACATGGGAGAATATTAGTCTTCATACTTATGCTTTCTTTTTCTAGTTTCTGGTGTTTTACATAGGATAATCAAATATATCAGGAGGAGACAGAGCAGTGGACCAAGTTTCAGACTGGTATAATTGACTCAGCAGAAAAACAAAGACTTACGTCTTTAGGCAGCTGTGCTTCCACGACTGTTAATAACAGATCTGTTATGATCAATACTTCCTCAGTATGATCAGTATTTCTTAGTCATAGGCTTACAATGGCAACTCCAGGAAAACAGCCAAAGTATACAGTGTATGCATTTCTTGCCAGATCTACAGTTTTTGTCCTATGATCAAAATGATGAGCAATACTTAAACAGGATTAAAAATAGATGTCAGAAAGATGGTTTCTAGTCTTGCATAAAGCCTGTAAGCAAAAAGTCAAAGTTTTTTTAAACAAGTTTTGAACCAATAAGGTGGCTTTAGTCCACTTCAATACTTTGCATCATTTCATTGCACCATTTTGGTCCAGTAATAGAAGCCTAAAGCCAGGCTTAATGTATCATGGCTTGTGACTTACGGCTTTAATGAAGGCATCACACCATGAACCTGGAGGTCCGGAACCTAATTAAAATGGTAGGTTTGAATCCCATTTCTTTTCCTATTATCTACAAGTATTCAGGATAATAATCCCAGTTTAGTGAGATTTACTAGTCTTACAACACCTCTGGAAGTTTGTATTTCCTTAAAGGTAAGCAAAAATGTTACTTTTACCTGTAGTCTTTATGCAGAATCATCTTCTATCAATAGCGGGGATTCCAGAGCTGGGAAGTAGATTTCATTTTGGGTTCTTCAACCTAGATAAACAGAATGGAATAACTTTCTCAGGAAATACTAGCTTGCTTGCAGTTCATTGTGAGAATAGCAAAAGCTGGTTCTTTGCTGATTTGTTATATAACTTCTGTTAGTGTCTTCCTGGCCACAGCCTAAAAGAAGCAGCCAATTCTCCATTACCAAACTAGCAAAAAAATGCAATTTGCAAGCACGCATTCAATATTTCATAGGTTTTAAGATCTTCAAAAAGACTTACCATAGATCTTCTGAAATTCTATGCCACATTCCAAGGAAATCCCTTAGCAAGATGCTTTTCATGAGTATTTGGTTTTGATTGCTCAGGAGTTTAAGGAAATCGCGCTTGCTGCTGTATTTCCAGAGCACAGACTTAATTGACACCCAAATGGAGACAACCTGCTCAGAGTCCTCAGGTTTCCACATATCTAATTTCTAGACGTCCAGCAGCAAAAATATACCTCCCTGAACACCACCTATATACATATTTTGAGTTTTAAGAGCACATGCTAAACATAACAATAAATACCACCCACCCTCCACCATCACAGTCTTTCTTCAGGGTTCCAAGCTCCTATAACTTCGCGTTATAACCAGCACATAGCCCGAGTATGAACTATAATAAGGCATGGACATCAAAATAATTTTCTCCTATAATTTCCAAAGTTGCTTTAGAGAGCTAGTCAGCAAGGTCTCTAGGAGTCTTCTCCTAGAACTCCCATTTCCTAGAAGTTCTTTTTCACATTCTCAATCCTAATCAACTCTGAAGATTGTGGGCCTGTTGTTTTTAATTGATAGCTTGCCTTGTACCCAAACTGGCATTGCCACCGGAGCAGAGAGTCACACCTACCTTGCCAGCAGCTACTTATTTCCCCAGCGCTGCCCCCTGTGCTGTAGAAGGGCAGGCATTCCTATAGCAATGCAGTGAATCCGAACAGCAGGTTAATCGATTATTTAAAAAAAAAAAAACAAACACAACAACAACAACAAAAAAAGAGCGAGCTGGGGAAAAAAAGATGACTAAGTATCAGATCTTCTGTCAGAGACTGGACAGTCAGTAGACTCTGGGCAGGGAAGGCTGCAGCACAGGAAGACAATGCAAGTCACCTGTGCTCACTAACCTTTTAATGGCTTGTCTGCCCACAGCTGCACATAATCTGCCTGATTTTTCTCAGTTATGGAAAAGGACAGATTAAGAATAATTCAAATGAACTGCTCCGCCAGCAGAACCGGGGGAGTTGCAAGCTTCTACCAACGGATGGTGATAAAACATTTTCAATCAGAACAGCTGCTTATAGATGTAATGTTTGGCATTAAGAAAAGATGGCTTGAGCAAACCCAGGCTGCTTGCAGTATTTTAGAAAATGTGCATGTCATCACTTGTGCCAGAGGACACGTGGCGTTGTATGTCTACAATCAACAGTATGAGCTGTTCATGGAAACATCTTTAACTGGCACAGTTATACCTGGAAAATTGGGCAATTCACACCTTTACTTTCTCTTCTGGGTTAACTCAGTCATTCTGTTTCTCTGTGCTGGTGTCAATAGGTCTTACAAAGCAGCCCTGGGTTCTGCAAGCCACTCCACAGCTTTAAACGCCGAGCTGTCTAGATCTGTAGATGCCTTCCACTTGTTTCTTGCCCTCAGACTGTGAGAACACTTTCTAAGAAACAGAAGGATCTGATTTACCTTCGTTTATGTTGTCATTACATCACTGAAGTTTGAAATCAGTATTTTGAGGCAACGGTTAGAAATCTAGCAGCATTCCTGTATGAACTGTCATCGCCATCTGCACTACCATTGACTTTTTCTTAACTAATCCGGTTGAAAATTAACCCAGCTGAAAAAGAAGGAAAAAAAATTGTTAAATTAGTTTGAGCCCAGTTCAAATGTGCAAATGCTTCTGCTGGAACAAGGAGGGAGAAGCAGCAGGGGCTGAAGCTGCTGCATAAATGCAAGGGTAGCCGCATTCCTTGATATTTGAGTAGACGGCCAGACTGACTTAAAGTAAAATGCTTTTAGGTGGATTCTAATCTTTTTTATAATCATCCGTTTTTTCACATTCCAAATAGAACCCATCCACAGAAATGGTGTTTTTCCGGTGGATCTGTTCACACAATACTTTATGTTGGCAGCTCATTTCTGTCTTAGTCATGTTTTCGTTTTTTCTTTAGCAGATGTTTACAATTACTCCTTAAAATGTTTCCATTTTCTGTGATCATTGAATGTGAATGAGGTGACATTTTTAAAAAGAATTGTAGCTTTTTCTGGCCAGAACCCATGTTGTTAGTTTCAAATAGTCTTTGTCTTTTAAACTGTGGTAAAGGTCTTATATCTTTGTAACAGCAGCATCTGCACGTTTGCCTATTCTTTTTTTTGCCAAAATCAAAGTGTTATTTGTCACTATCTGACTATATCTTGTATCTGGTAATCAGATGTGTATATGTCTTTTTATTTAACCTTAAAGACACGAGGCCTATTCTCCTGAATTTGTGCTTGAGGATTTCTTGGGAGGACTGCAGAACAAATGGTCCTGCAGCAGCCCAGGCTTCTGAAATGCGAAGGAAGGTTTCTTTGCTTTTCTTTCGCTCCGTTTTTTTTCCTTTGTTTTTATTGACCTCAATTTAGATCAAAGTTCTTACAAATAATTGCCATGTTGCCAACACCTGCAATTACGTTGCAATGTTTGCAACGGCTTCAAACTTTCTTCAAAAACCCATTTCTAGGAGTCATGTGAATTTTTGAGAAAGCTCATCTGTTTCTTCTTTTTTCTTCTTTTGTTTTGAAAAATAAGATTTTCATTTGCAGAAAAAGTATGAAATTATGTCATAAATTTACCATAAAGGCTCAAAAAAGAGTGCCATGTATATATTTTAAAAGATCGTGGGTTTTTTTAATGCAGTCTCGTGACTTTTGGAGTGCTGACTCATGATTTTTGCACGCTTGACATCAGCAATACCACAACTGAGAGAAAATCTTTGTGAAAGATTCCTTTCTAGTCCTCTTGAGACAAAAGGATCCTCCAGGAAAAAAAACAGAGGAACAACTGTTTCTTATTCATGATAGTTCTCAGTTAAAAACAAGCACAAAAA
>NW_009648337.1:1603710-1674031 GCF_000708025.1 Charadrius vociferus | reverse complement strand
ACCATAAAGACTCAAAAAAGGTACAAACACATTTTTTTATTTTCTTTGGTAGGACAGTAATAAATCATATAATACACGAAAATGAAACTTGTAGTATAATTTAATATTTTTCAATAAACAGCTTCTTTTAATATGCCAGCTTCCTTCCTCTTTCTTGTCAAGCAAGAAGTCTGGCATTAGGGACAGACAATGACTTTTTCATTAATGATCATACGTTATTTTTAATTATGCTATGTATTTTTTTAGCTTCCATAAAAGAAATGGAACAATTTTATGATTACATTCCTTCTGCTTAACTCAAAAATGTTTTCCTTTACCAGGAATGAAGAACTTTGAGAAAAAGAAGGAAATTTCACTGAAAAAAATAAAAATAGAGCCTTTTTGCTATTAAACAAGAATATTGGCCCACGAGCTAATGCACTTTCATTGCTGTACACTACACTGAAGCTTCTACTCATTGAAAACAATTAGAAATATTCCCTATTGCTAATAACTCAGAAAGTAATCAGTAGTTATCATTAAGATTGCTGATAGTGGTAGCAGAGGGAATATGATAATATATTACACTAACAGTAAAAATTTGATTCTGGAACAGGCTGGTTTAGCAGTCAAAACTCCTTTATCAAGCAAAGCTTCCAATTAATTTCAAATAGTTTTTCTACATTAGGACTTGAGGATAAATTGTTTGTGGGTGGGATAAAAATGGTCGGTATGTGTCTGTATTAGAGTAAATTTTTTTGGCATAAACTCTTTCAGAGGCAAATCAGGTCAAAGGATGATTTACAAAACTGTCATTGTCATATGGCATTAATTTGATAGCTCATTTCAATTGACATCTGTGAGAAACAGTTGGACATGCTGTTTCTCTCGCATTAACCAGACTTTTTAATTAATTATGCAAAGCTGAAAGCAAACAAACAAAATTAGACTGCAAACTAAAACTATACTCAAGTAAAGGTAAACGTTATCCAGCTAAATTCACACTATAACTGAGTCTAAATCTGTACTGTGCTATGAATTACCTTTGAATACCAAACATCATCAGAACCACCATTCAGAGTGCTGCTTAGCACACAATATGAAACCTTCTCCAGCACCATAGATCACTCTTTTTCTTCCACCCGTTTGTTCTTCCTATAGACATGAACAAAAATACTATTACTACTTCTATATGCGTCTAATATTTCTAATACCATAACTACTACAGAAGTACTTGTATTTCCTAACCATTAGTCTTTCAGAACAATATTGAAATCAGAGACAGTTTAAGTATCTAGTTCACAAAGCTGGACCTACTGAATAGCAGACTATCAAATATGTTATTTGATCTACGCCGTACCAGTCCTTTAGCTGATCACAAAACTCATGCTGGGTCTCTCTAAACACCTGTAAGCACAACACTAATTTAAGAATGCCAGAGCATCACTTCATAACTGCTCCTCAATAATATTATCCCATATTTGTAGTAGCTCTTTGTAACCCCCAATTTACCCAGAAACTCAAATTTTCTGTTAAATACAGTCTTTTTGGAATTGTACCATATGTTCATGTTATCTCAGTAGAAATCTATCTGAATAGAAAATATTTCGATTTTTTTTATGTTCTCACTTGGTAAGGTGGCATTAGGACATCACAAACTTCAAATATATCAATACTAAGTAGAGGACTTTTTTTTTTCGGAGGTGCACATATCCAAGATGATGTTGTGTTATTTGATCAAGATGGGGGGAAAAAATCCCATATAAGACAATGTCTAGAGCATGTCAACATGCCTAATGTGGCTTGAGCTTGTCTATGTTAGATCTTTTATTTTGGGACTG
Source organism: Charadrius vociferus (assembly GCF_000708025.1). Taxonomy (NCBI): domain Eukaryota; kingdom Metazoa; phylum Chordata; class Aves; order Charadriiformes; family Charadriidae; genus Charadrius; species Charadrius vociferus. The sequence goes on along the minus strand of NW_009648337.1, from coordinate 1,672,211 downwards.
CTCTCCCCCAGAATGAAAATCCTCTTGTAAGATCTCAAGCCATCAACCTTTCTCTTCTTCCCAACAGAAAAACAAAACAAAACAAAATCTTTAAAGTCTTCAGCTCAGCTTGTGCTTTTTATATATAATGCACCACTCAATTAATGTACAAAATCTCACAGAGAGGAGCAATTATTTCTGCATATGTATCACTTGGTTAAAAAAATGTAAAGATTATTTACAAGTTTAATATGATTTCTGGGAAGGACTATGCCTGAAATCGGGGTAATCCTGGAATCTAAAAAATAAATTTGTAATATGAGTTCTTGGCTACACAGATTGTTGTTGTAGATATGGGGTGGTGTAGACTGAAAGGACTGTTTGTTGACTGTTTCTTTCTGACATAGTATGTGAATCCCATTCTGAGGTGGTCTGCTGGTTGCCTGCAGTGCAGGAGAAGAAACTGTTTCCCTTTTGATGTATAATTTGGCTTCTGGTTTTTGTTTTGCTTTCCTTGAAGCACTGACGACTGACCATGACTGGAACTGGTAGAGGATGTCAGACTGATATGCAGTTGCTCTTACTCTACCAGAGTGCCCAGCTGGGGTGTCTTCCTCATATTAAATGAAGCTGCAGATGTGAGGTCAATGAAGGTTTTCCCCCAAATTGGATTGGTACGAACTATTAGAATTTTTTGGTTTTACCTTCCTCAGGAGGTTTGAATTATCTAAAATAATTTGAGGACTTTGCCTCATCCCCCAACTATAAGTGAACGAGTCCAAAAGCAAAATATTTAGGAAATGAGTTCTTGTTTACAAAGATGAAGTAAAAAAGTTCTCTTGCTGTTCTCATAAAAGCTGTCAAAGTACTACATGCAGAGCTATTTATGTTATTATGCTTTTAAATAAAATCTGTGCAAATTTCCAAGGAAAGTACTGCCGTCAATTATTACATTATGTTCTTGGAGCTGCCAAACTATCAAAATACAGTTCCAAAAGTCCGATATTTATGATACTAAGATTCTGAGCAAGCATTGACTGAATAAATGTCTCTGTAACAGTGCACATGTATATAATTATAACGACTTAGAAGAGGAGTAACTCCATCACTCGGTGACTGAAAGCAGCATACCACAACTTGTTATTTACAGCCAGGCCTGTTTATCCAGCGCCTGGCTGGACAAAAGTCCCCGGTCTTGCCAAAAGATGTCCAAATTTGGACTATCTTTCACTGGAAAAAGCAATGTTAAATTGATAGACTGACACAGATGTAACTGTTTTGACAAGTCAAAGTAGAGCAAGAAAATAAAAGGGACCTGAACATGTTTTCAATAGGAACATATTATCCATAAATATCAACAATCTAAGGAGAATACGATGGCTTTACAGAAAGAAGGTACTCTTGCACAGTCTATCTTTTTATTATTGACACCATATGTTGAAATACAGTCCCTCGGAAGGAGAACGGAAATATTTCAAACATGCATTTTTTTGTTATGTTTTAGTGCACAGGTATTTGTGTTAGCAGTAGAAAACAAAAACATACAGGATTTTCTTGGCGCATATTGTACCACACTGCAACAACTTAATATTGTTAGCTGGCAATTAACCCAAGTATATGCATCCTCTAATTATCATATAGCTTACCGTACCACCTAGCTGGGGAACAGATTTAAACATGTGTTTATCCTATAGCTATCCAGTGGTTTGTTTTCTGTAATACAATAAACAGCTGTTCACAGATAAAAATAACAAGCTGTGATGAACCTCTCGCTTTGATTCTGGCCACATCATGTATCCCTGAAATTGCTGGGACTCAACATAAGTATAAATGGACAAATCCTGGCCCACCTACTTTATTAGCATTCTTTTACAAGGGATTTAGTAACCAGCCACTAGCTAGAGACCCCTGCAATGAATTCAGCTACAAAACACGTCAGTCTTGCAGTATAAATAAACAGCTTGCCAACAAACTGGCATTTCACAGATGATTCTCTCATGTTCTCAAGAAATGGGTAAAACAGTTGTGATGAAACTTCAATAGAAATATTGGCAGATCAGAGCTGAGTGACTGAATAGGCAAGAAATGATATTTGTGTTAATCAGCACTAGCTCTTCAGAAACCCAGTTATCCCTTTCATCTACCACTGGGAGGACTAAAAGAAAGATTTAATTAACAAAAAAATGTTATCTGAGAGGTTAAGTAAAAAACCCCCATTTTTATGTATCTAAAAAACAGATACTGATTTAAAAGTTCGGAGAAAGCAGCATCTGCATAGGACCGATGCAAATTGGTCTCTGCTTTCTGCACAGATACGTCCTTATCTTTGATAGATTAGAAAAAAATGCTAGGTCAGGATAAGAAGTACATGAATTTGACATCTCTGACACGTTCTAAAAGGTCATATTTCAAAAAGTGATGGCAATCTCTTGCACTATCTAATTTAGATTTCCTGTTTCATTCAAATGTTAATAGGTACACAAAATTTAGGACTACAGAGGCCATAGGAGGCCCCATGGCTCAGACCTTACCATTGCTGAAAGTGCCCTTCCAGTATCTTTCCTACAGTAACTCTGCGACGGCAAGTTATGTCCTTTTTTCACACAGGCAGCCCTCAGGGACAAAACTCCCCACAACTGGAAGAGATGTTATACTACTGTTGCTCAAAGAACTTGTAATGGGTTTCTTATTGGAACATTTTTGGGGGGGTTCTACAAAAATCACTGTGGTCAAAAATGTACCACAGCCTATAGCATGGTACAGTTTGCTTCTGGTCAGCTGGACTGGAACAGGTGAAAACACCTAAAATCCCTGTTTCCTACTTGCTGCCTTTTGAGCATTATACTGGAATGTCAAACTAGTGCAGCTCCTGAGCTCACCAAAGCCGGCATCACCAGCTTTTCGTGCAGGGACAACAGAAAACTCATCATGACTTCTTTCTCCCACAGAAGGTTACGTGGGAAGGCTGGTTCCCATCCAACACACACTTTATTTTACACTCATCTCTTTATATTTAAGGTCATGAACAGAAACCACTGGAACCACAAGAAGCTGAACACACTAGTGTGAGTTGGTCTGGATTTTTGTTTCGTTTGTGTTGATTTTCTTAGCACAAATGTAGTGATTAACTATAATGTTTTATGACCCGCCTCAGTGAGACCCTACAGTCAGCATACCTGCTTGGCAGCTATTTTGAAAGAGACCTGACTGAGTGTTTTAACAGACTAAGTTAAAATCTTCATAAAACCACTTCAGATTTTTACCTGAGAAGACTTGATTTGGTCAGGGACTTTTGCTTTCCCGTCATAAGGCCACCAGCTCGTATGAAATAAACTACATCTACAGCTGCTTTTTTCTGTTTAGCTAGGGTGGCAAACAGCCACATGAAGAACAGCGTCTGCGAGGCTCTGGCAGACAGTCCTTCATGTAACTTTCATGACTGCATTTACTTTTAATTGATCCTGCAGTACTGTGCCCCTTATGGAGCGTTTTAAATCAATGTCAACCATAAAGGGGTACTAAACTGTACAAGATCCTTTTTTGGTTGCAGTTAAAGATAACTTATTTATGAGGATGTGAATAAGCCTCTAAGTATGTGAATGTAAACATGGCCAAAACTTTCAGAACTCTTTTCCTTTATTTCATAGATGGGAGAACATCAGGCTTCAAAGCATGGATTTTTTTTCCATTTTCCGTCACGAAAGATTCAACAGGGCCCTTTGAATGTTTTCCCTCCCCTTCTGTTTTTGCCCATCCCTTTATCAGCTGGATATGACATTGATTTTCTCATTACAGAACAGAACTTCCAAAGCGAGTGGAAGAGAGGCTCCTCCAAAATTTGCAGTGCTCTGGCATTCACCCAGCACCTTCATGTTTCCAAAACATGCACTCTGCTAGATAAGACATGCATGATTCTCACCAGAATGAGGTCTTCTCAGCCCATAAGTCCCAGCATAGACATTACTAGTAGCTCCTGAAAGCAATTGCTTCATAAGAGCTATTCCTTAGTAACTTCATTTACGAATGTTTTTAATCCACTTGCACTGTGCAGTAAGAATGACAACTCAGGGAGTGACTATGGATCACTCCATCAATCAGATTCCTTTATTTTGGGACAGCCTTCTCAAACATACTTCACAGCCTGAAGTACCTCTAAAGTATCACTCTAAACAAGAGGTTTGTTCTTAATACAGAACTGAGGAAGCAAATGGTCCAAAATCCTGGCTAAACCTGCTATGGGAACTGTATTTGCGTTAGTTATATGGAATTAATTTCTCAATAACCTGTCAAAGGAAGAGAACACATGGAGGAATTAGTGAAGTTGTGCTATATGGTTTCTGGAAACTTAAGAATCTCATACTGCTTAAGTATTGCTGACATAGAATTGATGAATGCATAGTGATGAAGTGCAGAATAATGATACCATTCTGTCTTTATATATTATATTTTTCTTTTCAGAAAATTGGGGGAGAGTGAGTCAGTACGGGAGACATCTGAAATCTCATGAAAATCAATACGAAAGAAATTAAATATAGTGAAGTAACTATAAAGACTATTAGTGCTCATGAGTTATAAATCCAAGTAAAAGATCACACTGAAACAGAAATTACAGGGATACACACAAAGAGAGCTCATTACCTTACTTGATTTTCTCTTTTGTGGATTAGATTTTACACTTTTAGGAGTTCAGGTTGGGTTTTTTTTCCTAATCAGAGCGTAAGTTTTATAACTCACCTAGACCCAGAATTTTTATTCTGTAGAAATCTTCAGAGTTACACACATTAAATATATGACTTGTTATTCCACTGGCATGAGGCAGTTTGCCTCTGAGAATGTAGCAGAGAATAAAGAGTTCAGCATTAATATATTCCTCAAACCTCAGTTTAACTTGAATTTTACAGAAGATGCTGAATTGCACCTGCTCAAAATTCAAAGTTAATTGCAATGTCTTTAAAACCTCCATCCTGTATCTGACAATACAGCTCCGTGTGCTCGGAGATTTTTCTACAAGTGTTCTTTGAAGGGTAAATTCCACTGAATGGGCAACCTGTGAAGGAAAGTTAATATAACTGCAGTACATGTCTGGCCTTGCAAGGGATGATGCGCAGGGGGCCTGCTGTGCTTACAGCAGCAACAGAGCCAAAAAATCCTACTGTGTTCGCAAAAATAACTAGCTTATTTTTGAACCAGAGCTGGTTCTTTTATATCCTGACTTAAAATACAACATATCTTTATAGCAGTTGGGGTTTTCTTGTTTGTTTGTTTTTTAATAATACTAAAAGTTTTCGTAAACTATTCAGAAGAATGATACCAGGTTTGGCCCCAACCCAGCAAAGCACATGTTTAACCTTCTGCATGTCACTGGTTTCTGAAATCAATGGGACTGCTTGCAGCCTGGGAGTAAATCATGTGCTTCAGTGCTCTACCACAATGGGACCTTTACAATTGTTTTCTTCTGTACAGATAATTCTAGGAACCCTCACAGAGCCTCAATGACTTTCACATATGATGAAGACTCTCTACTATAGGTAGGATGAAACCTTGCTAAACACCTCTTTTTACAGCTTTATAGCTTTGTGTCCCATTTCTTTGTCAACCAGATACTAGAATTTAAACCTTGTTGGAGGCACAGATTAGTTATAAGCAGAGGGAGTTAAACGCAAGTATAAAAGGGAGGCCCTTCCTGGCAAACAAAGAAAGGAGGATAAACATATGTAATAAACCAATTGTAAATATATAAACTATGTGTGCAACAAATAAAGGGCTCATTTAGCTCTGATGCTGAAAAAAGGTTGGTTGGTTTGGGGTTTTTTCCCCCAAGGAGGAAGAAGAGACTATTTGGGCTACAGAATTTCATTCATGAAAACTGTATTAAACACTTTCTTCGTTCTGCAAACCATAAGCATACACTTTGGAGATCCAGTACCGCCGAAAGCTTGGAGCAAGGCGTGGCCTGACTGTTTGCACGAGGACTAGTTATTAACATTTTGACTTGAAATGCTGCAAATGCCCCAAATTAGTGTAAACACCTTTGGATCACTAGGAGCTATACTACTAAGGTTGATGGTTTTACAAAAGAATTATGCCTATTCTGTCTGGGAGAGTATTACTGACATTTGGATAGACTCAATCTAAAAAGCACAAACTCGTAAGGAACTTTTGAACAAGAAACAAAAACTAAATTGGCTTTTTTTTTCCTAGATATCTTCTGTGACTTGCCCAGGCACCATCTAATAAATGGCATAACTTTAGTAAGAAAAATTAGCCCTGGTCTTCTAAACACCAATCCATCTTTTCTTGTGCAATAAACCATAAAGATTCAGCTTGCCTACTTGTTGCTGGCTGAAGAGCCATCTCTTGTAAACACTCAGAGTTTCTGATGCGCTCTATTATGTGCGTTTAAGGTAAGAAGCTATTGCCTACACCTTGGATGAAAACCACTCTCACCTTTACCTCAGGATGCTAAAGTAGTTTATGAAATAATAGTTATGCTGTCAGCCTGAAAAATAAAACTTAACCCCCCCAAAAAAACCAAACCAAACCAAACCAAACCAAACCAAACCAAACCAAACCTTCCCCCTCCCCCCCTTAGAACAACTTTCACAGAGCTTTTCAGTAAAGAAGGGTGAGCACACTTCTGCCGAGGATTGGCTGAATTTATACCTATGATCTCATTTTTCGGTTGCACCTGCATCCACACGTTAGTTCCTCCACTGTTCCTGTCAAGCTGTGTTTAATACTTGCCTCAGGTGAAAGCCCTGACTCCTCCTTAACCAAAATGTCATTACACAAAAAGGTGGCAAAACGGCAAGTCTTTAACAATGCTGAGCTTACTTAATTTGCCCGAGTCTGGTGGGCAGAGCTGCTTTAGCGTGCTGCAAATACCCCGGTACCCCCGCATCTGCAGCTGGGAACCACACCGCTTTACTGCCAGCATGAGAGGTGTTCATGAACAGAATATTGCCTGGATATGCGGACAAAAAAGAAACTGGCGTTTAGGGTATTTTGCCTAGCTGATGGCTGGTTTGTCAGCTTCACTCTGCATCCTTTATGGGGCAACAACACTGGAGGTTCATATCCACCAACTCCTCCATCCGCACAGCTTTTTTAAAACAGACAGGTGCTTTAAATTCACCATGAGAGGTAAAAAAACCCTAATTCCTAGCACCCACACCTACCTCTGAGTTCAGTGATGTATTTCAGCCCTGCACATCTGACACGCAGTAAAATATCAGCATCTTACAGTACCAGATACTAATTAGAAAAAGAAATGTGTTAGATGTCAGGCCTCAAGAAAGCAAACTTAACATTCTGACAGCAGCTGGAGAGTGATAGCCATAATCAAGCATTGTCCCTGCTTAGATCTGTGCCAAACAACCTCGCTTACTTCCAGCTAATTCTCCATCAGAGACGATCTTTCTTTACGATTCCAAAGAAACATGTTGTCAGTTCCCACCTGCTGGCATTGCTAGAAATAAAACCACAGTTGATCGGATGCAATAGGTCAGCAGAATAGCGCATTGAACTGCCGTTTGTGCTTCCAAGCTGGGTTACAGGGGATTCACTAACGTTTATTAACCCTTTCTCAAATGACGGCTTTTGTTATGCTTTTATAAAGCAGTAAGGTTTCAGGGATGAAAACACGTCCTTTTAGGAATTTCAAAGGAAGCAAAATTTGAGCTTGCTGCCAGGCTAAAAGTTCGATATCATTTGAAAAACAAAATATATTAGAGAAGAAAGGAAATGCAGATGTCAGCCTAGTGACACAGAGTAATCTATTTGCTCAGTGCTTGTATTTTCCTACCAATTTTGTATTTTTCAAAAAGGACAATAAAAGAATTGTGCTCACTGCTAATTAATGACAAGCTGGTAAAAGCATCTATCCATTGTTCCATTTATTTCTTCATTTCCAGCAGTTAACAGCCCTGTTCTGAAATGAATCAATGTCGTTTACACAATGCTGTCACCCCTATTGTTTCTTTATCATCCTTGCATTTTCATAAATCGGAGGTGTTAATCCCTTAATGGCTTCTCTCAGAGCTCTAAAATGTATGCAAAATGGTAATTCATCCCCTAAACAATTCACATTTACACAGGCACCCTCTTAAATACATTTACTATTAAAATGAATCCTTTGTTTGGATCTAACCCTATCTGTTTGTTTTCTAAACACTGAATCATAGCAGGTATGCAGAGTCTAATTTTAACTAGTGACTATCAAGTAACCCTGTCCTTTTAGAAACATGGTTATTTGTCTCCAGAGGCGAAAGACTTTTTTTTTTTTCCCAAGGAGTCATATTACGTATATATGAAATTGAGTACGTGCCCGTCAAGTTTTGAAGGAAAAATCAAGGGCCTGATGCAAAGATTACTAATGTAAGGAACAGACATATACTGCCGTTAGTGGTCTTTGGTTTGGGCCCGAGCGAGCGGTGTTATACGCTCTCTCAGAGACTGGAAAGGAAAACCACGCTGTTTATCCGTAATACTTGAAAAGTAAATAGATTGAATACCTTGCTATTCAGAAGTACAGTAGTCTGTGGTTAAACCTTTGCAGGGTTGGGACAGTAAAGTTTCTGGGTCAGCCTGCACCATACTGTCTGAGCAGAAATCTGTGTAGGCACCTGCACAACGGATCTGTTTGCAACCTTCTGTAGTTAGCATCAACAGAAATGTTCTTGCTCTCTAATACATTTTATAAGTTTTTAAAAGTAAGTTCTACACAGCTTAATGGCATCATCCCTCTTAAATCATATATTTCTTTCCATTCGGATTTGAAAAGGTCACTATCAATGCTAATATTTCACATGCACTTTCCTAAGCCTTATTCAAAGTACTTTAAATCATTGAGTTTCATTTCATGGATATTATATGCCTTTGGGCCAGCACCAAAATGAACTGTATCGAAGCAACTGTCTAGGAATTATACGCTGACAATCATGGGATAACTTCCAGAATGAAAGTGCAACTCTTAAAGCAGGAATTCACACACATTCTGATCTAAGGAAGGCACAGCTTGATGAGATACTATGCTGGCACTGGGATCAAGATGCAAATGAAAAAACCAAAACCTTAAGTGAAATGTCTGACAAATAGGCAGACAAGCACTTCGATAACTTAGGGGAAAATAAGAGCATTGGTGGTAATAGAAGCAGCAGTATGAATAAAAAACAAAAATAAAACAATACTTAAAACATCGTTTACGTATTTCTGTTTAATTCACTTTCGTTTCAAGTTGCAGAATCTGTATTGCTTAGAAGTGACACTGAGTTCTCCAACAATGTGTAATTGTGTGATCTGTGCTGCTTAAAGGATGGATCCTTGGAGTACTGACACAGAGAGGGAGAAGATCAAGGCTTGGCAGTGACCGTAACATGCTGCTACACAGCAGGCAAACATTGGAGCTGAGCAGCTGCACCAAGGCGGGTTGTGCTGCCTTTTTCCTTTATGCTCTTGTTTTGACTTGTGTTAATCACCCATTGTTCTAGGTGGGAGAGCTAAATTAAAGGACAGGGTGATCGAATTGAGCTCCCATTCAGTTAGAGGAAGCAGGTCACTTCAAATTCCACTGCTCGAAGAGGCGATAATCCAGAATCAGAGGTATACCTGGAGAGGTGTATCATTTAGAAGTAGGGACAACAGCCTAATTTTAACTAAGGCTAAATGAAAATACTTTGTAGTCTTCCCAAAAGGTTCAACATCTGCCAGCACTAAACAATGGAGATGTCTGGAATTCTCCTTTTGCCATGAACTTACAGAACCAATTTTCAGGGGTAGAAGTGTAGCACGATGGGAGGATGAAGAGAGATAAACAGGAGTGAATGAAGAAAACCCACCTTCAACGTTTTTTGTGTGCCGTTTTGAGATAATCTTCAGCATGTTCATGACACACTGCCAAATTAGATTGCCATTTCATAAATAGTTTTAAGCATGGACAGAAGTTGACTCTGTAGAACTTTCAGCCTATCACATATGCTGGCTATCACTAAGAATCATCCACTCGGCTGTATTTAGGTGCATTTCCTATCAGCTAAAACTAGCAGGTTTCTCAAACTTTGTAAGAATGACAGTTCTCATAAGTTTTCAAGCCAAATTTCCTTAGGCATGGAGGTTTTGAATAAACTCTGCATGTGAATCCAAAAGCGTCACATACCATGATCCACAGAGCTCTTGAGGGTTTGCCAGGCATTCTCCCACTCCATGGGATCTGGGGATAGGAGCATACGCTTGTCTTCTAGGCAGGTGGGGGAGGAGAATACACTTTGGCCCATAAGCTACTGAGTCCTGTGAGCTCCTGAGTTAAATTAGTGGTTACACCCTTCATGGAAGCTTACGAACTTGTGCACTCTGGTGACTTCCCTCAGGCTTTTTATTTGATGTAGGTACTAAGAAATCCCTCTACGGTGTGTGGAGTACACCTTTCCCTGACAAAACAACATGGATTGAAGAATAAAGGGTTGGTATCATATCTATGTCTGAGTTATTTCTCTTGATGTGATGATATCAAAGTACATCTCTGGGACATTCAACAAGATGTGATTTGGAAACAGAGATCAGCAGTTCTCCAAAGACCGATAATGCCATTGTTCCGGGGATAAAGGGGTTGCAGATAAATTGGAAGTGTCACTCTCCAGCTATAGGTAGAAACGACAGTTATTTGGGCATAAACCTGCTCTCTTCCTATGGCATAATGCAATTTTTGAGGCTTTCAGGTTCCTACACCGACATGTCCTCTATTTGCGACACACTTTCCTGGGACGCATCACTGTGTTTTGTGGTGCATGAGAGGAGTGGACATTTTTGATTGAAGCAAGTACTGACAAACTGTATGTGAATTAATAAAAAAGGAGGAAAAGAGACAGATCTGGAGCTGGTTTCTACTGATTTCAATTTCAATGTTTTTAGTTTCTAGAAACTGATAATATGGCTTTATCTATGTTCCTTTTTTTATTCCACTGAGCATAACCATTCAACATGACCTAAAAAATCAGGATTTCCTATGACCTGACTTTAAATGTGATGGAATTATCTCTACAACAAAGCAAATATCAGCATTTATGTGGCTCTGTTGACTGTTCTAAGTCATGGACAGGAGTCAAAATAATTGAACATACACTGTCATTTGCCAGAAGAGTCCTCAAGTATTCCACAATATATATTTTTCAAAGGTATCACCTGAAAAATTTATCCTTGAATAAGCTTGAACTGTGAGGTCTGGCAAAGTATTCCTAGTCTGGATTTTTTAAACCTAATTCTGTTGCAAATGCAACTACTCTGATTGTTTTGATTTAATCAAAACTGGCTGTTAAATCTCTAATTCTAACGTCTTTTCAATCTTTGAGCAAAGTGACACATACCTACTCTGTGACTGTGCATTGTGAAGTTAACAACTTGTTATTTGGCCTATCAGTTGTTGAATATTCAGCCTCTTGTTGGAATTGTTCAAAATGTAAAACTACTTCTGCCTTTATCACTCCTGTCTCTCAATTCATTCTTAGAGATCATAGTTTTTCCAGAAATCAATTAAGTAAAACAGAGAGAAGTTGTATTTTTAACTTCTGAGGCTGAAGGTTTCCAGACTCTCTTTGTAGCTGACGGAGGAAAAGAATTAGGAGGAGGAAGAATAAGTATATATTTCATCTTCTAGTGATAACCCAATACAGAAATATACCTATTTTTAAAGACTTAATCAACAACTTAATACACTGTCGTATTAGAATTAAAGTAGTTCATGTATTATTTTAAGATAACCACAGGAGGTACCAATCAAATTTTACATGATTACATGATATTCTTTGAAGACTGGAAGATTAATTGAATTCCACGTGTATTAGTTTGTTTTGTTTTGTTTTTTTAACAGCTACAGAAGTTCATGGCACCTTTAGACCTCAGCATAATCAGAGGAAATAATTTTAGTTGGTGAACACTGTTCAATCCACTGAGAAAAAAAACCTGTTTACACAACAAGCCAATTAAGGCGTATATTTAAAAGAATGTTCAAGAAATGAACATTAAAATTTTATAATAAACATTACGATTTTCAAGTAAGGCTATCAAATACAAAGCCAGACCACTGTAATTAAGACCATCCTAATAGGTTTTCAGAAATAATTGCCAAACCTTACATATGTCACATCTAGCTATCTACGTGCATACTTAGTGGCCAGAGTGAATTGGGACTCTGTCAGCTGATTATTTCTGTAATCAAACGCCCCTTTGATTAAATGAAGCATCGCTTGAATATCATTGAATGGAATTAAACAGAGAGTATTTATTGAATTGTTTCTAGCTACCATCACTGTTGGGAACGTTTTAAATAATTCTTGTTCATATTTGTATTTCTTTTTGTTTATCTTTGAGAGCAGCTGTCACGTATGGAGAAAGTCAGCATTTCTGTATCGTTTGTGTAATGAAAAATACTTGTGCTCTTTGCTTAACAAATCCTTAACCTCTCACTGATGAATTATCCACAGAATTTAGCCACAGTTTGCTCACGGTAAGTTTCTTATCCTAGCAAGCAAACTGGAAAAAAATATTCTTAGCCAAATGATGCAGAATTTTATGCGCCTGGTCTAAATCTTACTGAAATCAGCAGAGACTCCTACGGACTTCAACAGGCTTTGGATGAAGCTCTAGGTGTATATCAGCTTTAGTGACACACTATTTTGATGTTACTTTTGTGATCACCACCTACCCAATAAGCTTGTTTGCTCCAGCAACGCTAGCGCTTTCTGGCCTAGGCTCGTCTGTGTCTTCAATGAAAGGATCACGTCTACTCTTATTTAGCTTTGATTAACATCATTAACCTATCATACACTGAAGCGACTTGCAGAGCAAATTGGTAAGCCAATTTCAGCAAGCAACATAAAGCAAAGAACAGCTTGGATTGTCAGATAAACATACCCAGAGGTGCAGTTAGGGTGCTGAAATTATTAGGTGAATGATAGGAAGCCAAAAAATCAGTGAGCCACTTGAGCAGAGAGTATAAACATAAATATCCAAAAGCATGCCACAATGCACGCGTATTTTATGTTGATGTGCTAATACATTATCTGCTAAGGGTTTATTTTAACCATTTTTGTATTCCCTGCAATTCATTTATCTGCATAAAGAAGAGCCACTAACAGGACAGTGCCTTATGAACAAGCAACCCTGTATGTTTTCCACTGCTGTTTATAATTCTTCATGCTCATATCTATAATTCATGAGCAAACTGGCTCGTGAATGTTTCCATAAAGGTTGAACAAAGTATGGTGCTGTTAACACTCGCACTGTCATGCACGGAATCGAAATGTGCCCACTCTCATTCTATTCATCACAGCTCAAAGACATTTTGGCAATGATATTATCCAAATATTATTAAAACTTTGAACCCTGTCCCCATAAATTATAGCAAAATGGCTTCAGAGCCATTAGGCAAGGAGGATGTATGGGCTCCAGTTGCTTTGGAGTAATTATGTGCTTAAAAGGAAGCGTGGCTAAGCATTCTACCAGTAAAAAGAGAAAAGCTATGATCATTTGTTACTGCTTCAGTGCTGTACACAGTATTGCTCACACAGGTCAAGCCAACCTTACAGCAGGACAATTATCTGCCTAGAGAGACCAAACATCTGTTATTAAGTACGCAGAGGCACCACTGCAGCATGCTAGAAATCTTGTCCACTTCATTGGTTTGGCTTACGGTAATGTACTTCAAACACTTGGCTAACTCTGCACAACATCCCCCCTTTCTTATTGTTACTGCAACAGTTCAGCTTTGAAATATGCAGTACCTTCACTCCCCCATTACTTCCTTTAATATGTGCACAGCTGTTAAAGATGATGGTGTAACTTTAGATGAGTCGCTCTTTCTCTTCTCTTTTCTCTCTCTCTCTCTCGCTCTCTTCTTTCTTCAAAATGTGTTTTGAGACATTCTTGTACATTTATAAGTTACCCACTGAGAGTCACTGTGGAGATCGGGAGTGCTGCAAAAGCACAGGGACACACAGTTTTTATATGATAAAACAAACGTTGCTTGATTTCAAACATTCCCTAAGCTGGCCAAAGAGGCGAAGGATGCCTTTTCACACAATAGTTACGAAATATGTGTTTAAAACAAACAGCAGCAGTGGAACAGATACCACTTTTCTTTCTTTTTTCGAATTAACTTTACAGTAGAAAGTTGATGAAAGAAAAAGAACCAGGAAAGGAGAGATGACTTGATTAGTAACTAACGAGATGGCTACGTGGATATGTGGCTGTAAGACAGCAAGAACAGATGCAGCCAAAACCTATTCCAAGTGGATATTGTAAATCCATTCTGGGGTTTATTGATCCGAGGCTGATTGTTCTTCTGTGGTGAAAAATGTTACTTAACAAAGCCTGCACTCACTGACAAACAGGTAGAATGATCCTCTCCTGCCAGACTGATTATTCACCTGAAGTGAGGAGATTCTGAACTGTACACAATTCGCTCCAGTTTTTAATAGCTCTGATGTTAATAGACAACAGTTTTTCCCTCCCTGATAGAAATTGCAGATGTAACTGACACATTTGCTTTCACAGGGCATAGCAAGAACTCTGAGAAAGAGTAATGAATGGGTGGCAGAGATGTCAGGGTTAGAAATTAGATCTATCTTATCTGTCTTGGGTTTTTCAAAGGTGTCTATCACAGTGCAATAATCAAACCTCTGGAGGAGATGTTAGGTGGGAGAGCTACAGAAATTAAATATCCTAAGAATATTTTTTTCTACAAGCTTTGATGAAAGATGTATAACTTCTGTATTTGCTTTATACACACTGAACTATTGTAAGAGGAGTTGATACAACTGCAGATTTACGCCACCCTGAGATTCTATCAGCATAAACTTCTCTTTAAAGAAATCCAGATTTCCTTATCTTAAAAGCAAATGAGAATAATACTCTGGGATGAAGAACACAGGTCCACAGTGCTGCATGCGTAGATAGAAAGAAAAAAAAAAAAAAGATTAACAGGATCACAAGAGGAAAAAACAACGCTATGTTAAAGATGACATTATTGTGTAATCACCAGAGTATTTTGCCTCTTAGCAGAAAAAAAAGGCTTCAGAGGAAAAGGCATACCTCATCACTATGATGCGTAGCTCTCTTCAGCCTTTCCCATCTACGTTATGCTCTCCTTTCAATATGCGTGCTTGTGAATAAAAGACCAGTTAGGCCGAGAGTCTGAAATTGGATCAGTGAAGAGGAGTGTGTCTTCTGCCTGAACTTTGTATTCACGCATGCCTAGCCTCAAAGGAATTACAGAATCAATTCAAAACATAACGATAAAGGAGAGATTTTAGTTAGCTTTTTTTAATTTTGAATTTGTTCATTCTAAAGCCAAGCTCACAATCTCTTCAGATATACTCTTCCCCTGGTAGTCACAGCAGAGGCTGTACATGTAATGGGTATGTTTGTCAAAAAATAGGCAAAAAACTTAACACCTAATTCAAGAGGAGGTATTTGGGGCAAGTCTGAAAATGGGTGCACTAGCTCAGAGATTTGTTTCATTGTTCTAAGATGACACTCCTGGAAAGAATTGCGATTAAATGTGTACCTTCCTTTGAATCACCATTGGCTCCCATAAGCGATAAGCCTTATAACATTTTCAGTACGCTCAAAGCGACTGTCTGAACAGAAGAAAGGAACCTGATCCTTTTCGATGGGCCCTTCCAGAGGGTACGTTTCAAAAAGCTCATATACCCTTTCTAGAATTTTTTGGCTAAAAAAATACATTGCAGAAACTATCCAGAACTGGGATAGTTTAGCAAGACATTTGATGTAACTGAGACATACTTCACAAGTATTTGGGAATTACAAAATTTACCAACTGAAAAGAAACCTGTAACGTTCAAGGGTACTCTGCTTCAGTAAAGACAATTTTAATCATGCAAAGGCAAGAGAGGAACTCTGCTGCTGCTGTTCAAAGCAGGTAAGACCTTTATCACGATCTGTTCTCCACCATGAAGAAATGACCATAAAACAGCGCAGTCTCCAAACCTCCTGACAGCCCCAGCTGCAGCATGTTACAAGCCAAAGGCCAAAGTTTTGGGTGAGAGAGAGAGATGCCAGGCCATCACAGAGAGCCAAAATAGCTTCAGAAATGACTCAGAAGTTGCATTGGATTGATTACACATATAGTTAGGAAGCAAATTCAAGAGTACAGCCCAGGCGGAACAAAGTGACACCTCTATAGATCATAGAGATGTAATTTGAATAGAGGAAATACAGTAACTGCAATGAGGTTCCTCTGGGTAGAAAAATGATCCTAATCATACACAGAAGTGATCCAGCTGGTCTTATTACGCCATGCCATTGCGAACAAGATATTAGAAGGGTTTTCCTGCCCAAAATACTGATAACTCAGAAAATTATTAGAGGCCCAATATCTTAAATGCAGGTAATACCAAGTATTGTTACCTCACTAGCAACAGGCATTTTCAAAATGTATATATAAATTCAAACTATAGAAATCTGTAATGGGATTATAATTTTATATTATATTTTGTATTTTGAAAATCAAATAGACAAGGTACATTTTAAAAGAAATTCTTTAAGGTTTAGAAGAATTTTCTATGGAATATTTATCTGATTTTACTTGGAATCACTCGTTTTCATCCTTCTGAGTTCCTAAGGACAATGAATAATCACGATGGGACATAAAATGACATTTTAAAATGTGGAACTCCACAGAAATGAATGAGAGTTCTGTTTAAAAACTACAGCAGCCTCTGGTTACAATATAAATAGTTTTCTGTCTCAAATAACTAGTTTTTAGTAAGTACTCATGACAAACCAGGTGTTTATTTGCAAAATAAGGACATGACTTTACTGATAAAACTTTTCCAAAAGAACATGTGTATACATCTACCATATATATTTACCTCTTTACAAAATGGACCTTTACATAGTGCAGATGCATAAATTAAGGATGCATCATGCTCAGCTTTATGGAATATATCAAACCAAGCTCACAAACCTAGTGTTTTCTAATTCATTTAAACACCATTAACAACAAAGCAGGACAGTTCAAACTATTCTGTAAAATGACACTCTATGTCAATATGTTTACAACAAATAGGGCTGTGTAACTTTTTGTGTCAGCGTAAGAGACATGACAATAGATGAGCTAGAGCTTGAGGCTGGGACCCGAGAATGAAATAGGAGAGGAGAAACTGGTGCTATTCTACAAACTCCAACAGTTTTTGGAAGAGATGAACAAGTCAATCAATTGTCTGGTGTCTCAATTTCCTTCATCAGTGAAATCCGACAGATTGCACTTACATGACAGGGTATTTTGAATGTAATCCTGGGGGCTCATCAGCGGGCACAAATATTCACACCTAGCGATGTCTCACCTGTTAACTGCAAGTGTGCCACTTACAGTGCACACAAGTCAGTGTGGGTTAAGACATCGGAATAACTTGCTTGACATCACCAGACAAAAGAAACTCTGTAAATGCAAAGGTGGATTAAAAAAAAAAAAACAAACTCCAAAAAAATGCAAAGAAAATTTCACAAATAGAGATTCATCCCTGAGTGAGGGGTGCTTCACACAGCGCATGTTAATTTATTAATGCAGTCTTGCAACTCCCCGCACTCTTTATATTTGACTATTGCCAATTGTCCCAACGCTTTATAAAGCAGACAGCACGCTAGCCACTTGCACAGCTTTCCATATAGTCTAGTGTCTCTACGCTATTTGTGCATGCACACTTATATGAAAAAAGAGGTATTTGTAAAATATATGATGATAATATCTGATTGCTATTTAAGTTGGATATTTGTTTATGCAGTGATGAAAAAGCAGAATCTGTTGAAATTTTCCAAATATTGTCTAAATTCAGATGATGGAGGAAAGGTTCAGTAGAAGATCTATATATTTTGATATAGATATTCTCTGATACGTGAGCCTCTGAAGAACATGTGTGGAAATGGCTTAACTTCAGAGAGGGCAAACATTCCTCATTAAAGAAAGTGATTAGTACATTAAAGTTACCACTTCAAATTGCAACAAGCTGTTATTTCTTCTGGAAGTGTAAAGATGAAAATCACAGGAGTGTGCACATGGGAAAGAGAAGACTTACTGATGTGGTGGAAAACTATTAATATTTAAGATTGAGAGGTCTGGCTAAGCAGTAACCTTTACTAGAAGAACATCCCTTCTGACTAAAAGCTAATAGTCTGTGATTGTTTCCAACTCCTGACTTCTAAGCTAGGATAATACTGGGTGTGCCACTTCTGTAGGCTCCACCAAATGCTATCTCTCCATATTGTTATGTTATTTACTGTTCAATTCCTCAGTTTTGTGGCAGTTAGCAAGCTACTTGAGGAGTCCATCCCTCAGCCTTTTTAACACTGAAATGGTTTTTTTTCCTCACCTCTTTCTTCTTTTTTCTTAAACAGTACATAGGTTGAGCCTGAGCAATCCCTTGGCAGAGAACAGGGGAGCAGAGGGGGAGACGCTGTCCACCTGTCCTCTCACTGCGCTCGTAGTTACCAAAGCTTCTGTCTGACCTGTCCTAAATTGTGCTCACACTATTCACACTTGCAGTCCCCAGACTCTTTGACACATTGAGATGTGACATATAAATGATGTCTTGGATATCCAATTAATATCACCTGTGGAGATGCATAAATTGCAAGGAGGAGAGCGGAAAAAGAAAGGCAAACTAGCGTAGCAATCCTTGCAGTCTAAATTATGGTCCTTTACTGTGGCATGTGTTTCTTTTTATTTGCACTTATCATTTCTGAATTTGTTTGAGTTGATAGAGGGACTTAATATTTCCTCTTCCTTTCTGAAACAAGTCTTGGCATGGATAGTACTTTTGGGATAAACAGGCCTTAATAGTGACTACTGAATTTAGTACATAATTTGATATCAACTTCATTGTGAACAATTAAATAATACACTTTCATTCTCACTACCATGTTCCAAATGCTCAACCTCTGATCACAGGGGTTTTCCACAGGGTGTGATGACTGTGACACTATTTCAGGACTCAGTTTATAAGCATGTTCAATTACTGGCTCATTACCGGGGTAATGAAAAAATGTCAGAGTGGAGAACGTTTTTACAGCATAACTGTTATATGACAGTAAGACATGATGGAGATTATTACACTCTAAGGGAAAAATTCTTACTCTAGACATAACAACACATCATTTGGCTCTATACACACAGATAGTGAAATCGTGCCTGTCCATTCACATTTTATGCTCACTCATGCTTTTTTTTCTCGTTTTCTTGTGGGAGGAAAATTACAGCACATCCAGTCACATTACATTTTTTGTACAGTGACCAAAGGCTTTTCCAAAAAATATCACATTCTTTGTAAAGTAAAAAAAAAAAAGAACCTGGAGCATGAGAGAAATCACTGATAGCATTACAGGGTACAGCTCAGTTTATAAAGCAGTAGTTCATCGAGAACCTCCTTCTCCCAACTGCCTCACCCAAAGCCAACTTCAACATTCTTTCCATGCTCCCAAGCTTATTTGACAGGCTAGTGGAACTTGCCTTATTCCATCCCTTCACATTTTTTTGACTCCATTTCCATATTTCATTTAAATACTGATTGCCCAAGAGATACATGCTACTGAAATAGATTTCAAGCAAAGTTTTCTTTATCTGAACAAGCCTCCAGGAAAAGAGGAGAAACCCAATAAAAAAAGCAGGTTAAAAAGGAGAAGCGTGGGAATGAGCTTGTCAAAGAGGGTTTTTGATCTGTCTCACAAAATATTTGACTATGTGAGGAGACAAGTACAAGGAGATGAAATTTTCTGTATAAGAAAACTCCTCCACAGTCTAGTTTCAAAACAAAGAAGTACACACATTAATGTCAACCATTCTGCGCCATCTGATTAATTTTTGTAATCTTGTTTTAGGATTCCTCTTCAATTGTCAGTTGTAGTTTCTTAAGAAATCTGCATGCAGCTG
Source organism: Charadrius vociferus (assembly GCF_000708025.1). Classification (NCBI taxonomy): domain Eukaryota; kingdom Metazoa; phylum Chordata; class Aves; order Charadriiformes; family Charadriidae; genus Charadrius; species Charadrius vociferus. The sequence goes on along the minus strand of NW_009648337.1, from coordinate 1,652,296 downwards.
CATTTTTAAGCACTCACTCTACTGAAATGAACTAATCACTTATATTGTATTTGTCAAAAAAAACCCAAACCCTTTCAATATTTGTTTCCCCCCACAAAGACATAATTTATGGTAAAGCCCATTTTCTCAAGACCTTCCCTTACTGAGAGGACATATGTGAAACTGTGGGCATTTTGGACTATCTTTTGCCTTCTTGATAACAGACAGTCTAGCCTGTGTTTCTCAAGCACTTCTTTATGGAGGTGGACAGTAAAAACACCCTTCAACCTGAAGAAAAAGATTACTTCATGCAGGTACGATTGCACTTCCAAACAGGTGAGAAGAACAGATACTTTTACAAACTTATTTTGAAGCTTTCTTATGTTGATACTACAAAGTCACTGCCTCCTGAGTGCAGCTGCCTCGTGCTGGTCATGATGAATATCCAGTTTCAGACCCCAAGATATAAACAAAGAGCCCCCATATGAGTATGTGAAAAAAATACTCTAGGTATCAAGTCAATTTCAAAGTTTCCACAACAAATTTGGATATTCTTTTTTCCTGTGGTAGCTACTTTTTCTCACTGCTGGATTGTGGTGGACTTGGAAAATAACCTAAACAGTTAACATGCAATGAAAATTCAGTAGCCTATAGGGAAAAATCTTTCAGTCCGTTTTGGAGAAGACAAACATCCAACCAAAACATTAACAGTTTCAGCCAGCAATAATCACCCTGGTTAGCAATCTAAGCAGGGATTGTACAGACATGGCGACTAAGCTAAAATTGAATATTAGTACGGTGTTTCTAAGTTTAGTTGGTAGATTGACTCCGGAAAAGTGCCCTGTCTAGACAGTCTCAGCTTTGTAAATAAAGGAAAGATCCCATTCCCCAACTGTTTATCCAGTCCTTTTATGTGTTCACCTGAAGACATTCAAGTTCACTCCAACATTTAAGAAAAGCAGTATATTCCTTTCAGGAAACATAACAGACACTTGGATTCAAAATTCTAGAGTTTTTGTTGGGCCTTCAGTAATTCTTGTGGTGTTTATATAAGGGTGATTCCGCCACTAAATTATTTGCAAATGTTCCTCTTTTGGGGGGACTTGGAGCCAAATTATAATAAGCAAGAGCAGATTGACCCAGATTAAAAGATACAATTAGTCTGTCTGATTAGTAAACCTAAAAAGTACTACTTACACTAAGTTATTGTTTTTATGACAAAAGAAGACATCCTGGCAGAACAATAAAGACAGTGCCACGGATAAGAACCTTGCAATTTACTCCAAATAGTATGAAAAAAATCAGTTGAGAGATACAGCAATTCAAAATCAGTAGAACTGAAATATTATCATGCCAAAGGTAAATCTGACAATACAAATACATACACATATAACTGTGTGTGCCTGATTCTTTTTCATAAAAAAGCCATTTTACATTGTGGCATGGGTGAAATTTTAATCCTATTAAAATCACATGCAAAACCCCACCGAATTGCAATAAGACTAGGCTCTCACATAAAATGGATCTTTTCCAGTAAGCATTCAGGCCCAAATCAACTTCACTTTACAGCTCCAGTGGGACCTATCTTAGTATAAATTGAAATGAAAATTAGGTCTCCATGTGTGTAAATATATACACATCTATATTTTTATTTCCACGGATATTGAATTACAAATGGATTCCTTTAGGGACCACACCTTAAAATATTTTTTATTCACTAAATTTAGCATTAATGACAAACAATGCAGCAGTCACTACTTATGGATTGGGGGGAAGGACAGACTTGAATCCATTTGCTATCCTATAAATCACTATTCTTAATGTAATAAATAAATTAAGAGTATTATAGTCTGAAAGTTTTTATTGTGATCTGTACCACTTCATTCAAGCACCTCAAAGCAAAGTGTTGTGCTACCATCATTCTCATCTCTCCTTAAAGCCTGAAACTTGTGCTTTTTATGTGAACCTGTTACATGGCTCAGCTGTGGTTGCCCACAGCACTGCTAGTGAAGTGAATTGTGGTCATGAAGCATGGGCATCTGTGATGGGCAGAAAGGCAACTTCAGCATGAATTCTTCCCAACTTGGAAAAGCGTGCGGTCGTTGTGACCTGAAAAGTTGCTACCCTAACGGATATCATTTCATCAACCAACTCAAAGCTGGCAGTTCCACCATATGATGCTTCTGAGAAGTCTGCTGAGCCACACGCAGGTCTATATTATTGGTTTTACAACACTGGCTTCCCAAATTGCTTATACAATACAGGTCATGACTAGGAGCCACGTCCTGTTTTCCCTCATAGCACATCTCCGAGTCCATCAAGAAGAGGTGTTCTTTCCCAGGATATACTACAGGATCTTTGAAGACAGGCCATCACCTGGTTTTGAAAGACTCATGATAGCAGGATCTTCTGGACAGTGCTCTCAAGTGGAAAATGGCAATTTTATTCCCATGTCTCTTCCATATAGAAAATCTGCTGGTTTTCCTTCACTCTGGGAGACAGTTTCCCATCTGCTGCTGAGTGCTATGATGCTATAAGTGTGACCATACCCTAAGCAGTTTCAGGATGACAGTGAAATGTGCATTTTTAAGACTAAAGGGAGAAGGAAAAGCCTGATGTCGAGACAGGAAGCTGATGAGTCTTGTAATAGCTGACTCTGCTATACGCTATCTTCGTGAGAACAGGAGAAGAGCAAAAAGTGCCTCACAAGAGATAGGAAGAAGCCCTGGGAAAAGCTTGCTGAATATTTTGAGAGCCAAAGAGATCTATACAAAAAACTTTCTTGGAGCTATTATATTCACGCTTCGAGTCTAGGTTTATTTGTGAATAACGCGTATGTTTGTATAGGTACATATTATTGCCCATCTTCATATGCAAGGAATTAATCCTGCCTCCTCTGTCCATCTGATCATACTCCATATCAGGTTTTTTATTACAGGCTACATTTAGATTTACTCAGTACACGCATGGATTTTATGGCAAGTGATGTGAGGCTTTACAATGAATTGCACATGACTCAAAATCATGACTGCAAGGGTAACTTCAGTGAGTTTAAAATAAGTAATAATACACTAAATTGAAGATGAGGAGCAGCAAAAGTTTTCACTGAGCATACAGAATGACCTTGAAGGAAACAGCACTCTGCCGTCCCTGGGAGACAAGGCAAAAAACTTCAGCAAGCTGAATGTAAGGTATTCCTGTTTAGCCAACAGAGTAGATGAACCCTTGTCCCCAGCTAGTATCTTAAAGGACCATGCTTGGTTGTATTCCTGCAATTAAATGGGAAAAGTAGCACCCAGTCAGGATGCAAGGAGAATGTAAGTCATCAGTGAGTGGAAAGTGAGGACTCTGCAGATATGCAACAGTTGCTTCAGATAAAGTGCATCATTGTCTACTTTTCCCCAGATACAGCTGCTTTTCAAAATGTTTTAATAATCACATATTAAAATACCAAATGATAGACAACATATATACATATAAGCTCTCTAAATAACTGCAGCTATCCTACAAGGCTTAGTGTGTAGACACGGTAGAGTTAAGGTTACCCTTGAGGACCAAGCTCTTCTTCCTTTCATGCACACCTATCTACACACACGTGCAAATCCCAGATTGACCATGCATAGCTATTTTCCTATTCACAAGACTTACGATGTGGGAATACTCTCATGAAATTATTAAAGCAAGCATGGCAGAAAGATGCAGGGAACAAATATCACTGCACACAGGTATTTCTGCCTCTATCTAGTTTCTGGGTGGTATCCACATTGTGATTGAACCCTATGTTCACCCCTCATGTACCTTCAGAGTAGCTACAAAACCAATCTGAAAATCTGGGCAATGGTCTTCTGGTTGGCTGACAACAATTTCTGTGCTATGTTAAACCCACAGTCACAGCAGCAACTCCAGCAAAAAATACCTTTATGGCACTTCTTAAGTTTTAGAACTTTGTTCTTTACTCTCTGCAGCCCTCTTCATTCACAGGGAGGTTTCGCAAGGCAGCTGAACTGAGGTAATAGTTACCAACCTCAGCAGAGTGGTCTTGCTCTTGTTTCTCCTCCATCCCATCTAACTGATCTCACCTGAGCATTAGCTCAGACACTTAATCAAACCTCTCAATAAGACAGTTTAGTTTTCTACAAGCTATTAATTTCTGTACATGATCCACAAGGCAGAAACAACACTCTGACAGGAACTGGACTTGTATCAATGTCCAAAAAGCTACCTCTCTTGTTCACCAAGCCCAGTGAGCCCAGGTAGTCATAATTCATCTTTCCAGACTGTGTCCAGCAATGAAGAGTGATCACACAACCTTCTGAAAACAAAAGTATTATTTATTAGTAGTAGTTATAGATGTTTGCTCTCATCTAAGGCCAGTCATCTCTGTCAGCCTCAGCAGGGCTGCTTCCTCTGACTCTTCCCCAACAGTAGTTCTAGCTCAGTCAGATTCTCCTGAACCACAAAATCCCATCTCCGAACAGACCACCCTTTGAAAACTACCTTTTTTTTTTTTTTTTTCTCCTGTGTTTGTGGGACTTTTCCTGCCCTGGTTCAAATGGCCGACGGGGAACCTTCAGAGTTGATAGAACGTTCCTAAATGATTCTTAATGGTGTGCTGAGAAGTTTCATCCAGGGCCTTTCCTTCTCCTTCTACTTTCTCCCCCCAAATCCTCCATTAATTGAAACCAATGTATTTTTACAATAAACATTCTACTAAACATGTCCATTTATAGACTGATTTGATTATTATTGCAGAGCAGCTCTGATTTTCCAAAGCAACTTATCTTAGTCATCACTACACAACACAGAAAAAGTCATAAAATGAGAAAGTAAAAAAGAAACTCAAACCCTTCTCTTTAACATTCCTCATTGACAACTTCTTCTTTATGTATTCCACTTTGTCCTAAGTGTTTCTCTAATGCTTTACTAACTTTATACACTCTGCCTACCACTGAAACTGAGCCAAACAGGGCAAGCGCTTAGCAGGGCACATTTTTGATGCAATAAAGGAAGTGAAATATCTCCTATGAACATAAACTGCAAAGCTTTGGGAGACCGGAGAGGAGGCTGGGAAACTGGAACCAGAATATGCTCAAAACACAGAGTGAATACCCATACTGCAAAATTACTACAGAATATATAATTACAAGTCCTTGGGAGCTCAGTGTTTTATCTCAACCCCCTTAAAAGCTGCATTGTGACACAGGAGTCAGTATCAACTCTAATTGTGCCACCAGTAACAATGACAGTTATTATTACTTTTTATTATATGTAAATTCTCCACTTGTTCCTGCAGCTAATATGTCCCTTAATCTGGTAACAGTATGGCATAGGTGATTTCTGTTTTTACTGGCAACAACATATTCCCTGCTGGGAAAATATGACTAGTCATGGAAAAGGCTTAATCTTGAAATTCAGCTATTTTTTGTTTCTTGGTGGCCTCTAATTGCAAGCTTGAGGCAGTGCACAATAATTATCAGTCTGCAAGCATGAAAAGGAGTAAATGCCAGTCAGGGTATATGGTTGCTTTGTGCACACGACAACATGTAAAGAACTCTGCCATGTCAGTGTTGGGCTGGCAGCTTGCTTCTTCAGTGTAATGGCAGCGATTCAGCTGGTAACTGGATGAAAAATTGCAGCAGGTTTCCCTGTTATGATTCTTTCATGCATCTCTGTCAATGGCAGTTTACATTCTGGGATTGAGATCATTTGTTTCCTGTTTGCTCACAGCTTCAGGCTTTTCTTGTTTGCCACCACGGATTTACAGCCCTCCCCCCTACCAGCAAACCACATCTAAGGGGTTGAGGGATTATAAGGCTTAATACTTTGCAGCTCAGCACATGTAGCAGAAAGTTAAAACTACTGTAAAAGGAATGATGACTAGATACTCCTGTGAAATAGATACACGCACGTGTGCAGATATGTATGTCTCTGTAGAAAGAAGCCCACAGAGCAGTCCACGTAGGGGTGAGATGCTAGACCAAAAGCTTTATTAGCAGTCCATCTTCTCATAAACAGACAAAACCTCAGAAAAAAAGTAAATAGAAATAACCTTTTTAATGGGTTCCGTCCCCTAACCCTACTTGGAAAATGATAGCAAAGTAAAATACACACTTCAAAAGACTTGCAATAGTCAGACCTTTTTATAGTTTGATGAAAAAAGATGTTGCTGTATTCATGGAGTCATTAAACATAAATGAGAGCATAAACACAAGCACGAACAACCTGATCCAGTACTTACTTATCATACATGCCTAGTAGGAGAGATGTTTATACCCCATGATACCAGCCTACCTGGCCAGAGATCTTAAATATTTTACTCACGTGCTTCACCACCATCAAGTCACGTACCCTCCCAATGCCTGTCTGAAGTAGGGAACCGCTACTGTGTACATTAACAAACGTGCACATATACGCAGACACAGGAATGCGGAGGCCTGCATTTAACTCTCGCTAAAATTAACCGGAGTCGATTTCAGCCTTGAAAAATGTGACCCTAAGTACTCAGAATAAAACATGAGAGTAAAGCAGTTGGACTAGAACAAAATGGTGAGCGTGAGATTAAACGGAGGCCTGAATAAAAGTTGCCCAATCTACCATCTTTCTTACTCAGCTATCCTCTTTCTGCAGCTATGGAAGGAAGTGCTGTTTGTCATGGTCAGCAAAACTGGGTGAAACACGTAATTTATTTGGTAAATGCCACCTGTTTTTTGTTTTTCTATTCACTAACTGCTCAGAAGCAGTTTAGTTTTTCCTTGAAAGTGTATTTGTATGCAGAGAGTTATTGGTGGTTGCCAGCTTATTCACAAACAGTTCATTACAAGCGTTCACTCTTTAAGTACTTGGTTAATTTTCATTAGATAAATGGCTATAGGGTATGTTTTGGTCCCTGACAGAATCTCTAAGTGTTCAGTTTCTTGATTAAGCACTCATGTTTACAAATTTCCAACTCTCTTTCTGAGACTGTTCTTCAATATTTATTTAATATATACTATTTCAAACATTCCTGCCATAAGAAAATAAGCTTTGTCACAGGAGTTCAAGCAACAGTCTCCGGTGACTGAAGTTTTAGAAGGTGCATTACTTGTTTGAATGAGTACAACTGAGGTTGTCCTCTTTGAAAATGCAAACATGGTGTATTATATTGCCTAGCTGTAAGAAAACTATTCCTTAGAGGAGGAAAAGTGTATTCTATGAATCCAGCTGAGCTCACTAGAATATTTTAAAATATAATGGCATAATCAGATTGTTAGAAATGTTTCTGGATGAAGACCACAGAATCAAATCCACTGGCCTGCCCCGGTTCTTTTGCACGGCTCCAGTGATACAAAACAGTTGTAAAACTGCCCTCATCAGCCAGTTTATTACAGCTTATGTCACCAGCATGGCCCAAAGAAGCCTTCTAAAGGTGGTCTTAGACACCTAAGACGAGGCAAAACATAGCCATATTAGCCCCTTGTTTCTGTCACAGTCACTCAGATATACTGCAGGTTGGACATGTAATTGTAGGAATGGCAGAGGCGCCCTTTTGGGGAAACACTATCAAAGGTTCTCAGGACCAAGTCCTGAGTTACGTAGGGCTTTAAATATCAGCCCTTTGTGTCAGATAAAGTTGAGGGAAAGGGCCAAAAGGAGACAAAGGTCAACCTAGGGGCTAGCAGAGGTGGGCTACCAGGGGTAGCCAAGGAATAGAAATGAGAAGAAAAAAGCTAACCTCCTTTGCAGCGACTGTGTTAAAGCCACTATTTGAAATGATCACTAAGAGCAGATTCTCCGGAAAAGAAAGGCAGGAAAAGGATAACCCACTTCTGCCAACTGAGTCAAGCCACAGTCTCCATGCAAAACTGACACTAAGTATTTTACTCTTTACAAATAGTCTTTATAATTGGGATTTTTAAATAATCCTTCTTAAAAGGGATTGCAGCTGTAATCAATTTGTGGAGGGCTGTTTTAATAAGAAGCTGCTCGAATAGGATTAACTATGAGACCCTAGACCTCTTTCCTCCAGTCCTTAAACTCCTATTTGAAACATTTAGATACCCCATAAATTATTTATTGGTCTTACAAGGTGTCATCAAGCTAAGAAAATGATGCTTGACAAGTTGAAAACCGTAACCATTTCCACCAATTTGTTAACAGCCTCTCCCACATGGCATGTAATGTCTCACTTCTGCCTTGTCTTACAGGAACAGTGGTTACATTCACCCATTGCACCAAAAGCACACGAGTAGAGCTGGCAGATCTTGTGCCTTCTGTTTATTTCAGGGAACGTATCAGAAAATAATTTATAGATAGCTTGAAAATAGAACGTCAGAGTGGGTTTCCTTTTCCTTGCAACGTTCTTAAATAACAAGGGAATAGAAAAAGCAGAGTTTTCACCCCCCCATCTTCCACCCCCAAAAAAGTCCTAGATGACTTTCTCTGATTTCTGAATTGCATAGATAAATACCTAAATAGGCATGCTATAAAAAGGAGTACAGGAAAAACCTATGTGGGCTTTTACCAAGAAAAGAGGAATCACCCCTTCATCAAAAGTACGTCTCTCAACAGCTCTATCTGCCAGCTGTATCTGTTGGAAGTAAGGCTATGAGAACTTTACTGCAGGGCTTCTCTGCCAACATTGGTTAGTCTCTGCATGAAGATTGGTTAAAAGGCAGTGGGACAGGGGACAACTTTTCTGTAAGGGATCTAGCTAAAGGATCACTTCAAGCATGAGGCAATTTGCATTTAGCAAATATGATCTGAAGGCAGCCTTTATACCTCTGATTATCTGAGAAGGATAGAAACTCACTGCCCCTGAAAATGGGTTTTTGCTCATCATGGCTTCTTGTGGAAATATAACAGAAGGTTTCATGCTTGCTTTCATCTGCAGAGTCTTAACGCTGTGACTCCCGTACTGACAATGCTTCATCATTAATTACATCAGTTTTGTGGGGGCATAAAGCATTTTGCCTAAGAGTTTGTTAGTTTGTTTTTCTGTTTTGTGGTGTTTTTTCTTACAGACACCATCAGATTATAGATTTGATCCATGGTGCAACCAATCTTTCTGCCACAAAGGAGTCTGTGTTAGTGCATCATGTAAAGCAATTAAAAAACTGGTTAAACCAAGACTTCAAAGTGCAAAGCTCTAATTTATTACATGTCATTTGTTTACTGTATTATTCTACTAATACCAGATCAGTCAGCCTTCAACAGCAATCATAAAACTGTCCATGGGACCAAGGCGCGTGGGGGAGTGACCTCTAGTTTTGCAAGTGTACAGTTTCCACAGACAGAATATCTGAAACTAAATCCACTTAAAAGCACAAAACTGGGGAAACTACAGATGCACCCAAGTAAGGTTTTGTCTGATCTGCTTCCTGATATAATTTCAAGTTCACTGAACTTCTTTGATGTTTGGTCATTTTAAGAGACAGTGACTGCTGAAAACTTCCCTTCTGTTCAGTCATGGTGCAAGTGACACAAAGGAGATCAACAACTACCACTATTAGTTAGGAAATAACACGTACCTCTGAGTTTATCAGATATTTTAAGCATTGGGACTGGGTGTGGTCATTTAATAGAAAATCTCCCTGTGTCTTAAAAAGTGAGAAAACAGAATATGAAGAAGTGAAAAAAATTAGGGACATAAATCTATTATTACTTTCAAAAATATTTAAGCTGTTTGTTTCTGTCTCATTATAGACACCACGAGATTACACGTTTGATCCTTTGTACAACCCATCTGTTCAGCATGAAGCAGTGTTAGTATATCGTGTAAAGCAATTAGAGAAAATGGTTAAACAAAGACTTCAAAATGTGAAGTCTCTGGTAGTCCTCTGTAAAATATTTAAAATACAATACAGTGCACTGTGCCTTTTCCACAAGCTGCTCCACGAGACAGCTAACTCCCAGTAGACTGGAAACATTAGTGGAGATGTCACTGAAAACATAAGCTTAGATTTAATGCAAGAAAGTTGTTGCTCTCTGTCATCTAATTTTAAAATGCTTATATATGTTTGACTTTTAAGCCACATCAGTACTTTAAAAATAAGTGCTTCTGCTTCAAGTTTACAAACTTAGGCATGACGATTTCAGAAAGATATTAGGTGAGAGCAAATAGTGCTTTCCCATTTTTCTTTGAAGAACTTGATCTTGGCTGTTAAAATGTATGAATACTCAGCCAAAAAGCTACTGTAAAATCACAAAAGGAAAACACATCTTTTAGAAAGCTGCAGTTTACAGGTGAGAAACATTCAATAAGGAATGCCTGAATATGCAGAAACATCTGCATATCAGTTTTTCCTTTTTTCCGGGTAATTTGCAGAGCTTATATGATAATACAGCTCTGGTCACTCATGAACAAAGACGTTTTGTGGTTTTAGGCATACACAGGGAAGTAAATGAGTTTAAAAGACGCAGAAAGCAATACAATTTAGCTAGGGGAAAATGAAGACATGCTTGAGCTTCTAATAGAAAAGAAGCACATTGGCCTAGAAACCCCTTTTTGTTTATAATTTCATAAACGGAGTCAGTAGCCTGAGACAAGCCTGTCACATCTTTGGCTTTGAACAAGGGTCAGTGATGGATAACTGACCTCCTTTCTCACTTTTATCAACAAATGTCAAAAAAGGCAAACAACAGCAATGACATCCTGCCCAAACAGCCAAGAGTGTTTCATTTTCTTTGCACTTCTGTTTCCTCTGTGCCTTTAATCAGGGCCGGGGGATGTAATTGCTCTGTCTGGGCACAGCTTAAGGCATGCTGTGCAACTAACAATTAGTTTAGAGACTGAGATCTATAAATTTTGAGAAAAGAGTAAGAGGATTTGGTGTGCTTGAGCTATCCTTTCTAATGAAGAAAAATATCACACCGGAAGGGACCCAGAGTGTTATCAAAGCAACTTAATATCATCTGGTAGTGATTTGTAGGCCCTGATAATCTATTGTGATCATGTTGAAGGGGGAGGAAAAAGTCCACGTGTTCCACTATTTATGAGATTTCCAAAATGATGGCCGCCATCTGTGCAAACGCCACTAATCTCAGCCACCGTCTTCATGGCAAATGGCTCCACGAGGCTGTCCGAGGGAAGGGAAACACTGCAGGAATGTTGGGCTATTTATTGTTTATAAAAATAAACCGACTGGACTAAGACATATGCGAGGAATTTATATCAAACAGCTGCAAAAGCAAGTTGCCTCAATAGGGAGGGTGCATTGATGATGCAATCGGACCACACTGAAAGATTTTCCTATTAATCTTAGAATATACATGGCACGCTTGAGATACTGATTTCTCCCCATCTACACCCAAATTCACCTTACATAGATATTCTCAAAAGAAGTTTTGGAAACAATTTCTATAGACTTAAATTAATTTACTATGTGAATTTATTAAGTAAACGAGTATAAACAGTCTAAGAACAATCTGTCCCCATATAAGCTTACCTCTTAACATTTCCTCCTTGCTGTCTTAGTTAAACAAGCGCAATGCAAATACTAATACTCAGTGTCAGTGAACCTTCATCTCACATATACTAAGTTTCCAGGGTTTGAAAACTCCTTGTTTTATGGTTGGCAGTCTAACACCATTATTCTAATTCTAGATATTAGATATTCTATATCTAATTCTAGATAAATAAGAATTCTAATGGAATTCTTTCCTAATTTCTTAATGAAGAACCTCCACAATAAGAAGAAACATTCACCGAGAACAAGGAGTCAAGGAATAACAAGATAACACCAAAATGATAAACGATGTCGCAGCAAACACACAAAGTACAATATTCTAGTATTGGGCCTGCGTAACAGCATCAGACTAAGGGGAAAGAGACCTAAGAAGAGAGACAAGCTTCTTGCCTTTGCAGAGATGGTTTACCAGACGTGCTCGACACTGGAGAGAATCTTACTTATTTAACTGTTAATGGGTTGGTATATCTACAGCAACCTCTGGGAAATTCTCTTTCTAGGTCTACATGCTTGAGAACAGCTATCTTCGCTTTTCATTAAAACCGCACACACTTTGAAACACCTGCCTTCAGGAAAACTCTCAAGCTGATTGACTCTAACACGAGAATTAATTCAGGCTGCTTTGGCGCGTGGACAAGGCTCCACAGAACAGTGTGTCGGTATTAGGCTTTTCCATAATACAAACTGGCAAGGATTGCTCTTTTGGGAATCCTGCTCAGCTGGAATTCAAGCACTTTGTTTGACAACTGACATTCAAGGTGTGTGTCCTTTTCTTTTAAACAAACACATGATGCTTGAAAGCCAAGGTACAACAGTGCATATATACATACATATAAATGAAAGAAGGGCGGTTCCTAAGAAATCGTTTGCTATAGTTTGTTTGTTACTTACCCATGCTGATGCCAGAACTTTCTAGCTAAAAGGGAGGAAAAATATTTTGTTTGCTTAATTTATTTCAAAAGAGTGATCATAACAGCCACTAGTAGGTACCGATTGTGTTTTCTGACTTCTAGGAGACCCTAGGAATTGGGTCTTCCCTTTTTTTAGAGAAAACGTCATTGCACAGTCACAAGATATTTTAGCTCAGACACATTAACAGTGAGGTGCACACTTGAACTGGATGCTTGTTAGCAAAAAACCCCCACAAACCTACCCTCCTCCCACCCCAAACCAAAACCCTTAAGGCACTCAAAGTATAGCTTATGTGTTACAGGCACACTTGTGCATCAGTCACACCGTTTCAGTGAGTGATTTCTCTGAAGCACAGACCCCTGACAATTGCCCATGCACAACACCAAACATGCCACAAAGCTCCAAAATTCCCCCACAGACCTCCCAACTCTGCTTCTTCCTTAGCTCCCCCACACAAATATTTTTAAGTTCTCTGTCCACACACCCACGATGCCCAATTCAAAAAGCACACACTTGGACAGTGGTTCAGGTCATAGTTTTCCTACAGTTATGGCTAATCTGTAGAACAGCATAAAGGCTGTTTAAATTTCTTAGTGAATCTGACCATAAACTTGCCCTTTTAGAGGCAAGAGATGGCTGCGAAACAAGTTCAAAGATATCTGTTGTCTTAATAATCACTGAAATGCAATCTTGGTGCTGCTCAAGGTGTAATTACCTGACATTTTTCTCTGACAGTAAGGCATGGGAATTCTTATATTTCCTTTTAGTCTCTGACTGTTCATTTCTGTTCCTGTGCCACAGTTAATCCTCTTTGCTGTGCTGAAATCCACAGAAGTGGCCTCACAAAAATCTGTAGTAGCACAGCAAAGGTGGGAACCACTGAAGTTGACTTCACCACTAAAGAAAAGAGATCCTAGAACTACATCAGCAATAGACTTCCTTTCTGATCAAATTCTAAACTGGTTTTAGTTTGAATGCACGCAAAGTCCTAAAGGCTACTTTAGTAAAACTCTCTGTTTCAAAGCATGCTAAATCTACCTTAGCAAGTCAAACAGTCTAAGAAATTAAGCTGGGAGCATTTACTGATGTCTCCCTGGAACTGGATTGAGACATTTTACATGAGCAATGGTCCCATGAGTATTGAAACAGTGTGCCTAGGAGAATTTCCTTGCATCAATGGGTTTCTCCCTCTTTGCCAATATCTGATCACCTGTTTGTACATGCATATATATTTTTAGGTCTATTAACAAACACATGAATGTTCTTAGCACACTTAGGATTGGTATGCATGGAGACTCAGAAAAAAATTAAAGCAAATCAACTAAAGAAGAATGTGCATAAGATAAACCATATTTAGCCTATAGGTAGGTGCTCTCATGCATCAACCCATGGTCAGACGCTGTCTGCAGAACGAGGTCCAGCACGCTCCCCCCATTTGTCTCTGCTGACAGTGGAAGTTAACAAACAGGATGGGTGTGAGCACCTCAGTTCAGTTTCCCAAAAGGAAGTCTCTGGCATTGGTACACTTGTTCCCATCTCCTGCTGCAATTTATTTCATTCTGAGTTATACCACTCCAACTGTTTATGAAGTCAGGCTATAAAGTAGGGTGTAAACTGATCCAGGTTCAAAAGCTGTTGTGAATTGCCGGTGGTGGGACATGTGAGGTTGGCAACAGTCTCTTAAATCAGCTGTGCTACACAAGAAATAGTGGAACCGTACCTAAGGTTATCTTTTCCCTGGCAACTTTTGTGTGTCTTACGTCACTAAATTCACAAACAGGTCACAGAACCTGACGGGGGAAAAACATTGCAGAGCTTGAGCCTCACCAGTGAACAACCTTTCCAAGAGGAAACCTTACACTGGCATTGGTTTGAAATAATATATGCAGAATGTCCCATGTACACCTAAGCAGCCCCCAGCTTTCAAACACAGAAACAAGATTAGATCGTGTCTCCTGTACGTTCATGTCAGGAAAGTACAATCATGCTAAAGGATCTGAAATTATGTCTGTTTTTTGCTCCCATTATCACAAGCGCTAAACAATCACAAAATAAAATTTGCTAGCTGATTCATTTTTAGGCTTCGTTTAAAAGAGTTCTTTATAACTCCAGTGTACTTCCTCCTACTACCTATTCCTGCATCATCAGTCATCCACAGCTCTGTAAAATACCATGTTTTTCACTCTTCTGAATGTAAAGGTATATGTTACCTGTGATACGTTGTTTCAGGGTTGCTGGGTGATTCATACTATGATGAATTCATACTATGCTGGAGGACAACAGGCATTTCAGAGTATGCCAGTAACTAACTTTTTTTCACAAGTTATTTATGAACTGATTACCATATTTTTTTCTATTAAAACGCACAGAGCTGTCACCCAGGAACTAGTGGAAATTGTGGTGTTTTGCTCCTGTTCACAAAATATTGGTGAAAGTACTGGTAACCTAGAAATATATATTGCTTTTTATTATATATAGCAGGCACAAAGGGTTGCAAGACTGCAAGACGCACAATTGCTTCATTACAAAACGAATAGAAATATTCCAATTCTGCAGAGCCTGGATATTATTTATATGCTGTCTAATGTGAGGAGCCTTACATAGAATTTCCTTCTAATTAGCAAGCATGTATGTACAAGACAATTGAGAAATAGGACTTAAAAAGCCTTAAAAATAACATATTATTTGCAGCGCTATTATTCCCACCATCTTGAATGTGAAAAGATTAGGTTAACAAACACAGGTATACAAAGGGGATCTTACCTTTTACTTCTCTGCGTGGATGCATAATTTGAGAAGTCATCTGCCCTTTAAAACAACAAGAAAACACCTTTGTTATTTTTATGATAACATTTTTTTTTTTTTTTTGATCCTAGAGATCCTCTTTTGCCATCAGGCATTAAAACACTTTCTGAGGAAGGTAAACATTCCAGTCCCCCTCTTAGATGTTGAATACGAAGTGATCTACTGCAGTTTAAGCAGTTTACCTAGCACGGCAAAGGCAGAGCTACAAGTTTACCTTCATTTCTATTCTCCCTTCCTAGAAACTAAATATACTGTCATCTATCTATTTATATAAGTATACTATCTTTAGAAATGTAAGTGGATGTTCTCTAATTGCTAAACTTATATGATTCAATCATGAATAGTTTTCAAGCCCTGGAATTTGACTTGACTCTTTTTTAACATTTGGTATGTTGAAGGCTAAAACGGCACTTCTTTTAGTTACTACATACTGTACCATTGCTGCGGAAAGAGACAGGTCAAAAATTCAAAAACTACTTAAGTACCACCAATGTTGTACAATGTAATTTAAGTGAAACACTGATGGTTATGATTTATTTTGGCACAAAAGCCCACAAGGAAGGAACTTATTTTTACAAATTAGAACCATTCATTTAGCATTTTTAAGAAGTTGTATGGCAATCTTTTAGTTATATGATTTAATATTAGTTAATAAAATCTGTCTATAGCAAAAGTGACCTGGATTAGATAAGATAAAATTAATGACTGCTTTGTATCAAAGCCAGCTTAATCCACTGGAAACTTGAGGAATAAACAAAAACTCTTGGTGTAAACATTAGAGAGACTGAAATTTAAATTTTATGATAAAAAGTCATTTCACCTGTAAAAATGGATAATTAAAATAATTTAATGCACTCATCATCACCAGTTTTTGCTTTGATTCTTTATACGCTCCTCCTAGTCTACAAACCTGAAACCTTCCAAACCAGCAAACTCCGTGTGTAACTTGCCACAAACGGAAAATTAAATAAATTAAAAAGCATTTTAAGACTCCAATGAAACTTAAACAATAGCACTGCAAGATTATACTTTGTATCATTGCATATCTTGACCAGAGTAGAAACAGGACTGATCATATCAAAACCAAAAAGGGAGAGGAGAATGATGTAGAGTTTAGCTTTGCTCAAAGAGCTGTCTGCGTTCAAAGAGGAGGTTGCAGCGCAGGCAGCTTCTCGGTGGTGTGGCTTCCTTAGAGTCCCAAATGCTATTTGACGTTTATCCCAAGCATGGTGAAGTGCAGTTAGAAGCTAAAGCTGTTTTTCACTTCTGAAAGTGCTATTTTCTGCTGGTTTTCACACTCATTTTGGAAGGCATTGCCTCCCAAAATCACCTTTTCCCCACATTGTTTTAGTTGCTTTGCCTTTCTTAGGTTTTGTGGAGTAATAAGGACCATGTAGTATTGAGTTTACCACAACAAGACCTGAAAAAATACTCTGTATGACATTAGGAGGCAGAATATAAGCTGATTTTTTTAGGTGGTGCAGTCAAATAAAAAAAAAAAAAGTAGATTAGCCTAATAGAATACCTTTTTGTTCATATTTTCCTATTCTTAAAAAATAAAACTGTTTTTCAGGTTTCAGAAATGAAGGACTAAAAATCAAAGTAAGGCATGTTCTCAGCATTCTTGGAACAAGTGATTCTTCATATTACTACTTTTTATGGGAGTGACTGTCAATCATCGATCTTCAAAAATGTCATAAACACCCACACATGCTATTTCAAAGATACCTAATGTGGGATATATAATACCATATTTCAAACTGGATTCAAAGCTTTTCATCTATCTAATAGTTAAGAACAAGGAAAAACACAAACATCAAATGAAATGAAATGTATTTGTTGATGCTAACTGCAAATATTCATTTTATAAAAATTAATAGTCTATTACTACCTATTTAAAAATAATTTTTCATGTCTGAATGATGAGAAAGATCCTGAAATGCCTGTGCATCTGTACAGAACCACTGATTCCAGCAGATGATATGCCAAGCAGGACCAATATTAAAATGCCACAAATTGTAATTTTTTCTGGCTGTAATTGAACTGAGAGAGAACCATTTTAGAAAGGATCTACTGGGCAATCAAGGGACAGTTGTAAGCAGGTCTACACAATCCCATACAGCATGGCTGTTTAAAAAGAACTGCAAAAGAAGTAATAAGAAATTATTAGGAGAACACATAACTTTAATGTGCTTTGCGTACTGATCATCTTTGATATCTTAAGGGACCAGATAGGGTTTCATCTAACCCAGAAATTTTACACATTAATGCAGTGACAGCACCGCTGGTTGACAACCAAATGGACCAGAACTATCTACACAAAGTTCATTAAATGGTCCAAGGACATGATCACAGGCACTGAAAGAAGTGGTTAGAGCTTCCCTAGAGGGACTGAGGATCCCTCACTGTGCTTTGTTCCAGCAGGTCACAGACCTCACAGGGTATAACCAAGCCCAAGTCTTCAGGCGAGTGGTATATGGATGCTAAATAAAAGGAATTACAGACTCAAACAACACTTAAGCAAACATTCTCCTTTTTTCTCACATCCCTTAACTGAAAAACCGTCAACACCACATGGGGAGTGTAGGCCCTAGCAAAGCCATGGAAGGAACATCATGCGCTTGCCTCCCCGTTGGCTGGGGCAGGTGGCAGGGTCACACTCGCACTGTGTGTGGTTCTCTAATCCGGTACATTAATGGAACCTCAGGGCCACTAAAAATACTGGATATATTTCTCATTCTCAACTCCAGCTTTCAAATGAGTGCATTATTTATTCATTAGTAGTACATTCAAAGTACTGTTTCCCTTGTTACTTGGCGAAATAAAGGAAAGAATAGCAACATCACTCTCAATCCCAATTTATGGCTCTTGGAAGCCCTAGATGACTATCATAAAATTCTCCTTACCCTCCTCCCCTCCACTCTTTTCTGCCTTGCATCTGATTGAGAGAATAACTGCCCACTGCAAGGTTGACCTGGCAGCCTTACCTAACCAGGGGAACCTATTATAACCACCAACTGTTTCCAAGTGGGAGGAAGGACAGTCCTGTACCCTGAGCTTGGATCAAAAGACCAGGCTGCATGCGTGAGGCGCACCTGCAAATACATTTCTTCTCTGCAGAAAGACTGGGTTGAGAAAGTAAGGAGGGCTGAACTGCCAGAAAGCATACCATACGGACACAGTTCACAGACTTGGAGAACTTTTTCACTTCCTTGTTTGCTTACTTATCATCTGGGAAACAAAATATTTATCTAAAAAAATTTAGACCTGATTACTTCCTGAATCTTAATTTTGATTTATTTTGGGAGATACACTAAAGCATCACTGTTTCTCATGTGTAGTAGCTGAGCTTCTCATGACTGTAACACACAGTTCAGTCCTTTCTGCTCTCATAAGCTTCCCCTGGCTAAACTTGCAGACTTACTGTCTGTTCCTGTGCTGTTGTAAGAAATACCACAAAATGCAGGCAGTTTAAACTGTAGGCAGTTTTCAAATCTCACAGCTTTACAACAAGCTTCATATTTTATGTTCAGGTCCTGGCTTTTTATAATTATGGGAGAATTCCAACTTTGACTATTCAAAAAAATCAGCACAGACTGAACTTGAGGTCCTAACGCCTGCTACTTTTGACACATCATACTTGTAAAGAAAATCTTAAATACGTAAGCCCTAATGCTTATGTATAAAACCAAAAGGATTTCAAAAGCTTCACAGTTTAAAAAAAATCCATGATTTTTAAACTCCATCCGGTGATTCTCAGCATCCTGCCTGCTGAGCAGAGGAGAGACAGCGATGTGGCTTCAGAACCAACCCTTCAGTCGGATAGAGGGGAAACTTCACTTCAGACTGTCCCGCTGTTAGCACTCGAGAGCTTCTGCTAGCTACCTCCACTGCGCTTTACCACCATGTGAAAACCTTCCTTCATCCTGGGGTGGGTGGAGGGGTGGGGGGGTGATTTTTCAAAGGGCTGTAGTTGTTAAGCACCCGCTTCTGACTGACTTCAGTAGTGATTTAGACTCCAAGGAGCCCTACGTGTCAGTGAAGAGCAATCCTTAAAGGCAATATTATCTATCACCTCTCACCTTTCAATTCCCTAGGAGCTGCTTTTGACTATCAAGACAGTCAAGTTACTTCAGTACCAGGAAATGTGATTTTGTATCTCCCCAAATATTTAAGCTCACAGGAAACAGCAGATGCTTGACCCGCGCAGATGTGTACGTGTGTGAATCTATGGGAAAGGGGAATACACACACATATATATATATATATGTGTGACAGTTAACTAGGAGATGGCTCCCGCTGTTCACTTAACTGTTTAAACACACCAAGCTACTTTCAAACAGGCAGTAAAATACTAGCTCTTTAGGAGATGCAGACAAGCAAACTATGACTCGAGAGGAGGATCTAGTGTGACAAAAGCAAATTTAGTTTTTACAATTTGAATAAGCAGCTCAAAGAGGCTAAAGTAGGCAGAGTTAAATTAGAGGTCAGAATGTAACCATTGCTAAGACAGATTTAGGCAGCAAACCCCAAATGGCTTGAGGACACAAAAACTGGTAGTTTATCCTGAAATCTAACATGCGCTATCTGGCAACGGCATTGTTTCAATTATGAAACAATTCACATCTCTGCTGACACATGTAATGAAGCTTGCTACTTGCCTAGTACATAATTTAAGGTAAAAGAAAAGAAGGTATGTTTTATCATGGTCTATCATATCTTTGTCTATTGTTCTGCAACCCATTTGCATACCTAAAGGGAAATGGCCTTTTTAATTTCTTTCCCCTCTCCTAATCATCTGAGGCCTATTAAGAAGTGTTCTGTATCCTGTAATCAGGCAATTTATACAGTGTGCACCCTTAGGCTACAGCCATTACAAACAAGCTGAAAAACTCCTTTACAATAAATGATTAGCATGGGAAGACACCATTCATAATTAATTTTTTTCTGTTTGCGTTGGCAGATGGTCCCAGACATTGAAGCATGGCCTATTGCCCACACCTTTATTCCAAAGAGAAAAGGGCAGCCTTAGAAACAACAGAAAAATGTCTGTAAGACTGCTTCACTTTGGGAATAAACATGCTCCCCAGCTTTTCATGAATTTGTGCCTGTTAAAGACTGGATTCAAAGACTGTGAAAGTCAAAGGAAAATAAATCCCATTAGCTTCTGACCAGGACCTGAGCTAAGACCACAAGAAAAATGCTGACTTGAAGGACAGCTTTTTTTCATCATTTTCCAAAAGGGTTATTCCTGCGGCAGCGTAAGCAGACAGATTGTGCAGGTGGATCTGAAAATGATCAGCTCTGTGTTTCTGAAAGCTGGGAACTCACTGAGGCAGCACATAAAAGAGAGTTCTGCTTTTAGCCGCATTTTACAACATGCGCTTTCCTGCTTCCACAGAAGGACAGCTGATGACAACTTCATTCTCCATTTACTCATGTATTTGCTCACTGTTTACATGTTGCTTTTCAGTACTTTAAAACAACTTCTGATGCACTTCTGAGTTGCTGGCATCACTGCAAACTCCCCCAGAATGAGATCCAGCCAAGCAGACTGTCATTTTAGTGGCCTGTGCCAGCATTTTCTTAATGGTGACAGGATAGTCCTAACTACTACATAGCAAATTCCTAACTTAAGAGTAAATGGAGCTTTTTCTGTCATGACTCAGAACACTCTGACCCTCCCTTTTGCTCTGTGAGAAAACAGCAAGCTGCATTTCCACATGTGATCTCTAGAATGGGATCTAATCCAGTCTCACTGAAGTCTACAGTGTGTTTCGAGTGCTGGTACTGAACCCCAAAGTCACTGACAGCCCATTCAAGATCATCTGTTTGGACTTGCACACACAAAAAGTGCAAAGTCCCTGGATGAATTCTGAGGCATAGCACGGGGATTACAAGGTTTTATCTAAAAATTTAGTTAGCTTTAGCCACATCTCATATCTGTGGTATCTTGTCATAGCTATACTTGCCAGGAAGACACATTTAGCATAGCCTCCTAGGGCCAACATCAGATCCGAGTGAGCAGGACCTTCTCCAAGGAAGACATGACATTGTGTACTTCAGGTAGAGACACTACCACAGAGCAGTCATGCAAGGCTAGGGGCCGTACTAAGTTCTAGCCTGCTTTTGCCTCCACTCACTGTCTCCATAGGCTTTATGAAGTTCTTGCTGCTGACTTCAGGTATTTTTCCTCTGAAAATCTAAGAGTCTGCTTGTACTAGCACCTACAAGGCATTACGTGCTATGTTATACTTTCTGAAGAAAAAAGAAAGCAGAGGCACTTAGTCTCCAAATAATTTCCTGCCCACTGAAGCTAATGTTCATCGTTGTCCAATTTCAAATGGCAGAGTTAGGCCTGAGAGCCAGGCACAGGAGATCATCCCAGGGCACTACAGCCACCTATGGTCACTTCCAAGCAACACATGGGTGGGGGAATGGAAACTGGGTACAGACTTTCCACTGTGGTAAACGTTACTGACTTCTGCTTTCATAGGGTTTTGGGGATCACCACAGTTGCTTAATGTTGCTTTGGTATTCTCCTTTTCCCGTTGTGCCAAAGCCTACTTGCCTGAACAGATGTTTTGAAATACCAACGGGAAAGCTGTTTTCACTCTAATTTCAAGCTCTCTTAAACCATCAGTTTTACCACCACACCACATGGATTTCCATATAAAAGCAAAAGAGTTTCATCTAATTTGGAAAAAAATAAAGCTTTTGGATTTTCAACTTTTGTCATTTACCATGTGTCCTAACCCTATCAGTCCTTTCCCAACAGAGAACTGAAAGAGCTCTCTGAAAATCTCCAATTCTGAAAAAAAGAAAAAAAAAAATCAACTGTATTAAAAACAGCAACGCAGAACCATCCGGATACTAGCAGAGAACTAGGAGTCACTAGATATGCCACTGGCCCAAGGAAATGTACTTTCAAAAAAACAACCTGCTTCCTTCAGATGGATACATTACTCTCTCTCTCACTGTTTCTTGCAGTTGATGCAATACAGATGTGTTCCTGTCTCTCTATGCAGTTTTAGCAATACCTGTAATAATAGTAATAGATTGCTACTGACCTTCAGAATGAAAACTAGCTTGTTTTATTAATATGACCAAATCTTGAGGCCATTAATAGATTGTTTTCTCCGCCCTTCATTGTGTAGGCAGCAGAGATGGTAGCCAAGGTTCCTGCCTTTTTCCCTTTCAGCCACAGAACAGTAACTTTCTCTTCTCACTGCCTCACTGATAGACACTTAAAATTCAAATCACAATTATACTAGACCATAACAATATACAGGTAAGGCCGATGTTGGAAGCGAGCTACTTGACAGAGCTTCTTTATTTGTTTGAATGACTTAATAAACTGCAGAAGCTGAGGTCATCAAAACCTCTCAATCATGTTTCAGGGTAGTGCCAACAGCTGTAACAGAAACTGATGATGTAAAACATGCTAAACATGCCAGACCCAAGTTTCAGACAAGGCAGTCTGTTACAAGATTATTTTCTACTTGAACATTACACAGCAGTGTGCTCAGGTTTATTTATGCAATTCTTAATAGTAATAACCAGAAACCCTGTTTTACTTTTTCAAGGATGAATGCAAAGACTGTTTTGTCATGAAACAGTATGAGATCTATATTGTTTTCAGTTCCAGTTAGGCAGAACGCAGGTATTCAAACTGGATTTGAGAATTTGGGTTTCATCTTTTGTCCAGAAAAAAGTTCTCTTCTTCTTAAAAAATACTAATTATTACAAGATTGGAGGGAGAAAGAAAAAAAAAAAAAGATCTTTACCATTTTCTGCCTCTTACTTAATTCTTCACACTCTAATTCAGTTAGTCAAGAATTCCATAAAAAGAAAGCATGAGTGGCATAAAAAATATAGTCTAAAATTGATTGATCAGATAAAATAAAAAGGCCTTAGGCAGGATTTCAGATTGTGGAAAACAATCTATGGGCAGAACATAGACAGATTGCTTTATAGGTAAACTATATTGCAGTATATTAAGGGAAAGAAAGTAAATAGAAAAGAGAGTAGAAGCAACTCTACATGGTTTTCCTGGGACACCACTGTGGCAAAGCCGAAGGGTCAGATTCCAACATCTAACGCACAGCACGTATTGCCACACAAGTCTAAAAAAATCTGCTGACACTCGTAAATTGCCACATGTTTGGATTTCCAACAAGATCTCACAACAGGCTGTGTTACTGCAAGTCATTATTTCCTTTGGGGGAAAAAATGTCTCTAGTGATGTTAAAACTCATGGCAGGATGTACTATAGTGTCAGGATAGCTCACCGGGGAGCATCCCTGCCTCAGGGCCAGGAGGTTGGATATAAATTCTGCACCTGGCTAGGGGCTGGGGGGAGCGCGACGAAAGTTTACCCAAAAACTGTATAGAGTCAGTGGTTATGGACAACGCCATACTGACAAATCCTGAGAGAGAGGGTAGACAGGAAGAGGGCAGCCTCCCGTTGCTTACGCATTTCAGAACTCTCCGGTGTGGAAAGTGCATCTGCAAGAGGCTGACGCCGGCACTTGCCTTTTCAAAGGTATACACACTAACCTATAATGAGCTTGAGAGACTTTTCTGCCAGAGACCCATGCTCATTAGCTAATCTGCATTCCTCCAAAATCACAGACCGAAGAACCTCATGTAATATTTTCCCATATATCCGCGGTATGTACACTTGTTGGGTTTTTCTGAAATATGGAATCAGAAGACAATTACCAGAAGCGCTGGGTCAGCTTGCTGATTGTCTGCAATATTTTCAAACTGATCCACAAGATCCCAGAAGTTCTTAGATGCTTTATATTTTATCACGTCACACAAAAATACGATTTCTTCCTATATGCAGGGAAAAAACAATACAAGATATTGATCTGAAGTGGCTTAACACTAAACATTAATGGCCTACACAAACCTTGACAACTTGTCTGTTTTGTCTATGCTATTGCTTTAAAAGCGCACGGATTTGTGACATATTGCTGGTCTCAGCCTGCTGTTGATGTGTTGCTTCAATGGCCTAAAGTTAAGATTCGACGTACAAAACGGCTACTGATCTTTCCCAAGTTTGGACTCAGAGAAAAGGGGAAAAGTTTAAGCACCAACTTATCAGTGCCTTTTGACAGGTAAGAAGAGGCTGAGTTACTTACGTGAAGTGTTTTGAAGTTCCTCAGTAGAGTAGAAATTAAACATCTTACTATCACAAACCGATTTTTCTCTTCACAGCCCTGCTGAGAGACAGGAAAGTGCTGCTGCAGCCTTAGGAGGGGAAGGTCGCAGTTCCCAAAGCGGTCTGCCACGGACGCGCTGGGTGAGCCAGGAATGAAACCAACAGGTACTGAGTCGCGGCCCAGTGCCCCACAAACAGCAGCTGCCCAAGCGCTCCCAGCTGGCACCGGGTCTGCACTCACAGCAGCGTGCAGGTCAGGACTGGCTCAAAGACTGACGGTGACGGGAACAACCACGGACAGGTTTCTCACAACACTCTGCCTGCGCCCGTTTGCGGCTGAATGCAGTTTTCACAAAGCAGCTGGCAACAGCCAGTAACGGAGAGTGCACAAAGATCCATGGAAAACAGAATTGAAAAGCTCCTCCAAAATAAGACAGAACCGGATGTCAAGGCAGGCCGTGAGCATCAAGACATTTGTACTTTTCAAGGACGCATCTACATCAAAGGTGAAATTGAGGCCTCTTTCTGCCTTTTCAACTAATGTCCGTACGTGAGCCATCACATACCAAAAACCAAATATGGTGTTATCCTTACATCCCCCCCAATACATCTTACTAAAAATATATATATATATATATATATTTTAAAATTTCATAGGTGTGACCATTACTGCTAATGGCATGCAATAGGCTACTTTTGCCAATATAAGGTTTGGCCTGAAGTTGATAGAAATCTTCCTGCTGGTCTTAGAGGGCTTTGTACCACTGTGAGAGGCAGCCATGCCTAGCTAAATATTGAATAAAAAGAATTTTGATGAAATTAGGATATGAAAATTCAGATCTTATTCATGCATGTTGTGCGGTACAGTGACAGTCTTTAGAATCAAAACTACGTATTTATTTTGTATTATATTTTGAAGGAAGAAACCCCAATTTACTTGCATTTCTGACCACTCTTTAATTTAGCACATTAAATTCTCCCAGGGACATCTCTTTCTCTTATTCAAGAAAAAAAAATTAAAATAACTTCTACACTGACTTCTGACTTCAAGTGGAAGAAATATTATGAATGCAGTATCATGCTCCTCTAGATATAGACTCATTTCAACAGTACTGCTGATCTCAACCACATGGTATTTTTGAAGTATATAAAGAATGTTTGTCACAAAACTCACTAAAAAGCAACAATCAATTCATTAATGAAAAACAAGAGAAATTTAAATTAGTACTTTGACTAGGAATCATACGTTATCTTTTCATAAAAATCTCATAATTGGCTCATATATTTACACATAATATTTACAATTAATACAAAATTGAATTGAACAAAAGATCTATACAAGAAGTATAGGCTTGACTTCATTTATTAAAGAGGCATTTTATTTTATATACAAAAAGTATTTCTATGCGTGCAAACTTGTTGAGAACATAAATTAACTTCTCATGCATAAATGCGCTGAGTCAAACAGGAAAAAGCTATGAAATCATTTACTGTATAAATCTCTCAATTTCTACTAAAACACCTGGATATTATAAATATACCAGCAATGGACTTCAAACTGGGATCAGCTGGAGTTCCCCATTTGTTTTTATTAGACTGATCACTCATTAATTTTTTTTATATATATGCTGCCAGGAATCTACTGTAGCTTAAGAAAAATGTATGATCCACAATATATGCCCTGGGTATATATGTACACATCTCACTAAGTAAACTAATTTATTCACTAGATTTATAGAGGGTGGGACCCAAAATTACAAGACCATCTAGGCTTGAAAGGCACATCTATTGACTTTTGAGAATGGCTTAACTCAATTCCTGTGACTATCCTTGGAGGTACCAACCTACGTCGTCATGCCCCTGAATCTGACTCCCTGGTTGCATTCCAGAAAGAGGTCAGAGCTGAGCTTTAACTGTGGAACCTTGTAATAGGACCGAACTTAACAGGACTATCTCAGTACAAAAAGGTCTCATATTATATGCCTTTGGCTGAATAAAAACCAGTTTTCCCTCAACATGTATTTAAAGGCCTGACCTTTAAGCACAGTGAAAGCAACCCTAAACAATCTGAATTTATTGGACTTTGGAAGAGCAGTTAAGAGGTCCTGATTCACAAAACCCCATTCTTATCTTAATCTGAACCATGACATATATTTAAACTTTGAGCAGGCATGTGTACAACGCTATCATCCATGGGGTTGAAACAGGAGTATTTAGGACTCTCAGCACTGTACAAGTGGTTAGGCCTGCTCTTCATGGCCTTATGCACCATGTTAGCTTTGATTTAGTTGTGTTTCACATTGATTTTTTCAGCAGATGGAAATGACGAGAAGAAAAGGCAAAGGGTACTGCAAATGCTCTCCTTGGTTTTATAAGTGTCACAATAACGTGCTTTGCAGTGGGGTAATTTTTTTCAAGTAGAATGGGAAGACATGGCAGGTTGACAATATTATGAAATCATCTGTTACATGTGTATACTAATTTTTAATAAAGTCCATATAATACTAATCCGTAACAGTTTTGACTCACTACCTTCAGTTATGCAGCTGTAGATGACAACACTCTAAAAAAAGATAAATAAGATTCTTACAGCTGTTTCCTCATGCCCACAGGAAGTAGTGACATGAAAGGTTTATACACCTGTTTGAATGGAGAATAATATAATTTCTTTAAGCTAACTTTGCTTTTTTCTGTCTTTTTCATTTATGAGGTGGAAAGAAAAAGAATAGAAATAATGGATTTTAACATATATATTTGTATATGCACACAAACACACACAAATACATATAGCACGTATATTATTTCTTAAAATGTACCAGACTAACAACCCTAGACCTGAGTCTTCCAGAAACTTACAAAACTAATTACTTTATGTTTATGAATATGTCATTTAAGTAAATTAAACTAGTTATGTGTCTTTAGATAAGCAGATACATAACAGCATATAAAGACTTACTAAAATTAGTGCGGAAAAAGCAAATGCATTAGCATACCTATTTGTAATTTACCTAGTATAAGTCAAAAATACAGTGAGTCAATCCCTGCTTAGTATAAACCAGCACTTACTTACATGACTGGAGCTATGCTGATTTACACCTATTGACATAGCAACCTAAGAGATGTAAAGCTAAATGTGAAAATACAGATTATTTTTTCTTGTCAGATGACTAGTTAAAAAAACAGAAGTGGAGTAAGTTATAAAAAAATCTTCTCATAAAGAATGTTTAATTTGGGGAAACTAAGAAAAAGAAAGGGAAAAAATAATTAGATACCCTAGGATTACTACCCAAAGATACCCCAAATATAGTGTATGATGAATTCCATTCCCTTCAGCAAATAACATTTAAATATTCCATAAAAAGGAGAAGACTAAGGATGTTTCACCTCAAAGTACCTGATGCCATGGGGGTAATACCGTTCCCTGAGTTCCTTGGTTAGAGTTGAGTCTCTGCTGGATTTGGTGCACCGGCAGAAACTGAGGCTTTCCTGTGTTCCTAGCACCTGTTTGAACTACTTGAATGTGAGAATGATTCCTTCTCTGCTCCATGATACGCAAGTTGACCACGCAAAGTGGATCATCATCAAGAAGATGAGAATCAGAGTACGCTTTCTCTTGTGGAAGGGCGAGGGCACTCCCTTGGAAGGCAAGACGACTGAGATGTGCTTAAGCCAAGGCATCTCACGGCATTTAATTGGTTAGAGGACACAGCCCTCAAGTAGTTCTGTGAACTTAGCCTTTTATTTCCCTGGCTTCCATTACAATGCACAAAACCAAAACATTTCGAAACGTCAAAACAGTTCATTCTGACATTTTCAAAATGAAGCATTTCAACATTGTGCTGAAACGTTTTTGTCAGTTTTGTTTCTACTCAGACTATTTGTCAAATAGTTGAAGCCACTCTGAAACTTCTTTGTTTGGAAATAAGTGTTACCCTGATTTCCCGCCCCCCCAGCTTTGATTTTCAAATAGCTTAGCCACAGCCCTACTTATCATAGAATGGTTCGAGTTGGAAGGGACCTTAAAGATCATCTAGTTCCAACCCTCCTGCCACGGACAGGGACACCTCCCTCTAAACCAGGCTGCTCAAAGCCCCATCCAGCCTGGCCTTGAACACCTCCAGGGATGGGGCAGCCACAGCTTCTCTGGGCAACCTGGGCCAGTGTCTCACCACCCTCACAGTAAAGATATCCTTTCCTGATATCTAATCTAAATCTCCCCTCTTTCAGTTTAAAACCGTTATCCCTTGTCCTGTCGCTACACTCCCTGATAAAGCATCTCTCCCCAGCTTTTCTGTAGCCCCCCTTTAGGTCCTGGAAGGCTGCTATAGGGTCTCCCTGGAGCCTTCTCTTCTCCAAGCTGAACAACCCCAACTCTTTCAGCTTGTCTTCATAGGAGAGATGCTCCAGCCCTTGGATCATCCTCGTGGCTCTCCTCTGGACACGCTCCAGCAGGTCCATGTCCTATTTTGGGTTATTAGTCTGTTTTGAATGTGCTGAAGATGTAACAATATAAAAATATATCTTACAAGCTTTACTGAAATATTAAAAGAATGTTATATAAAAAAAAGCAGACTGAATATAAATGATGGCACCGGAGTGTATACACTCAGGCTATTTAACTAGCTGGAAAGACAATTTAAAGCTAACCCTGGATTAAATGTTCTCTTGACTTGAAGGGGAAAGTTTCACCCGTGCTCAAATATGAGCATGTGCTTCTAGACTCATAACTGACTCTTTCTGCCTTTTGACAAATTTAAATATTATACCATGTACTACCTGTAGTAGGAATTAGAGTGTGTGTAATTTTGGTTTATAAACAGAAATGGAATTTGTAGCTGTTTAAAGACAACACCTATGTAAAACTATGAAAATTTTAAACCAAAAGTTTCTTTTAAGCAATAAACTACTGCAGTTTACAATCAGTTTTATCAATGCGACTATTATTAATCCTTTGCGCTGGAGTTATTTTGCGGATTCTACAGTAATCATCACCAATATCACTTCATCTGACATGTCAAAGAAAATAAATTCAATAAAGCAGAAGTTTTTTCCACTGAATAAAAATTTTTAAAACAATAATAAAAAAAAAGAGATCTTCATTACAGGTATGCTCTAAAGCCCAGTGAAGTCAAGAAGCAATTTCACAGTCTTCGAGGTGCTAGGTATTTCAATTCCTAAATGAAACTAACAGTAGCGATTTCCCTATCATCCACCCAAGCCTGAGTGCTTCACAAGGATAAAGAAAATACATTTAATCACATTTACCTTCTTAGCAATTATGCATTTTATCAACTTCTTAATGCTCAACCAAATCCTACAATCTAACATACAAGGAAGTTATGCAAATATGTGTTGCACCTGGAAGTGGAAAGGCTCATAAAATACGATTCTACAAATGCTCAGAGCCAACTTACAGTCAAGAGGCTTGGAGACCTCCTCAGTGACAGCAAATGGTAAGGCAGACATTTATATGACTGAATTGTAAACAAATACTGTGTTTCTCAATGTCAATGTGATTACTCAGGAACTTCAGCGAGGTACGCACTCTTAGCTGGTTTTGGAATTAGGATCCTAAATTGCCACTGGTATTTTCTCCGGAAACATACACTACTATGATCCTCTAGAATCAATATTCAGAAGATGCACTCTGACAATAAAATTAAATTTGCTAACAGAGTTTCAAAAGCCTGCTAGAGACTCTCTTAAAACGTCTATCTTCAAAGACCAGAGCAAGAAATTTCAAAGATTGCAAAGAAAGGAAATAAGATATGTTTCAAAATATCTGTGAAAAAAATTTAAAGCTTGTTGGTTTTAAGCTTCTCTTGTCATCGTTCATTAATTTATTTGCTCACTCAAATCCTCAAGAGAGCAAGACCCAAATCCTGACAAAGTCACTGCACGGAACATTATTTTATTTTGCATGTGTTGCTCAAAGCCTTGTTCTCAGAGCCACAGGGGTATGCCCGGTCTCAGAGTCAAACACGGTGCAGTTCCTTACATTGACTGGTAACTGTTAGTAATACGAGCAAAAGACATTGCACGGCTGGTGCCAAAGCTTTGAACAAAATTACTTCCTTTAACACACCGCCACCTTAATTACGTGCTGGGGAACATAAAGCAGGTCAGACAATTTGTACTGGGACATCATAATTCCATCAGTATAATGCTGACATTGCTAAAGATTTATGAATGGAATGTTGTAATTATTTTTTTAGTAAACATATCAAGTTTCACTAATGGGGGGGCTGGAAGTACTAATTAGCTTTTTTTTTTTTTTCATTGTATCATATAAGATGTGGGGAGAAGAGGGTGGAGGGGAAGGATCTGTAACAAAAACAAGCACACACACAATTTATGTATGGTCTGTAATTCAAGCAGATGTTCTTATATAAGGGCTGCAGGGATTAAAGCCTTTCTGCACATAATTCCATTTGCTAACTACTTTCTGTCTGCACAAACTTTCCAGGCTATGATGGACTTCTGCTAAGCTACATCTCTTTAAAAGCAAAAAGGAACAGAAGAAAAAGGATCTTACAAATTTGTGCTGTTAAGGGCCAGGGTTTAGCAGCTTGATTGAGGCTCTTTAACCAGCTGGGTGATTCCACTGGAAGTTCTGTTGGAATTATTAGAACTGCATCCAACAAGCTATGACACTGGCAGAGTTCCTTTTGCAAATCCAGTCAAAACAGCACTTGACCACAGCAGGCACTTATACACTGATGCTGCAGAAAGAAATTGTATTCGTTTTAAATGTGAAGAATCCGTATTAAAATAGTATCCGGAACCTGCCCCCTTGGTGCCCGTACTCAAAGATTTGTCAAGACAAATAGGGAACTCTAACAGAAGAAAGAAAGAGGGAAAACCCGTTAAGCGGTCAATGTTGCAATACTACAATATGGCAACACCACAATGCAACGGCAATACTATAAGCTAGGGGCAGAACATTCCAAAACTATGATTTTTAACACTTGCTTGACAGATACACTGCATCCAAAATAAAAGGACTGGTCACAGCAATGAAAAATTCTAAAGCTTTCACTGCAAATTATATTAACGTATCCAAAGAAAAAAGTTGGACAAAAACATTTCCTCAGACATGTTGATGCGATTCCACCCTTGCATCATTGTAGTAACTCAACATTCGCACCAAGCAATATCCGGGTACGTCTTCAGACAAGACCTTTTTCAGTGCTCACTTGTAGTCAGATACCCGACTTTCTATGAAGGAAATGTAATAAATATAAAGATCATTCCTGTAGCAAGGAGAAACTGTTCAAGTTCAGATCTCCATTATTCTTCCTCCTCCTTCTTGAAAACCAGGAAAAATACACCAAGATAATCTTTCTAGAACAGTGTCATTACTTTTCTACCACATTTCCTTCTTATGGGTACTGAAGGAAAAACAACCATGAACTAATTCTTCTTGCACCCTGTCATGCCTCTACAAATGGAATGCCTGTAACCAGCACAGTCCTTGTACTCCAATATTGCTCCAGCTAGCTCTATCTGGAGAGAGGCAGAAAGGAAAGGGAACAGGATTCGGTTCTAAAGTGGAGCTGGAACTGAATTTTCACAGTCCTATATGTTGTTAACTAGCTTAATACATTTTTCTAAATTGAATAAAAAAAGATTAATCAAAATTTATCTCATATAGCTGTCGTAAACTGTATTGCTGTTGAATTTCATAAAAAAGCTACCTTATCCTACCAGCATCTGCAAATTACTTAAATAGTTTTAAATACATCCTTTCAGGGACGTCTTTCCCACATCTACAAAAAATGGACTGACACAATCTAGTTCAGGAATATTTTGTATAATCATCTTTTACGGTCTCTCTAGTCCATGAAAACTTTCGTGAATATGTTGCACAAACACTGGATTCTTAGTAGGGAAAACCAGTTAAGCGGTCAATGTTACAATGTTACACCTCAGAGCATCTCAACATCTCTCAAATTATCTTTGAAAGAAAAGATTTGGAAGTAAAGCAAGCAAGTCAAGGACATGATCCTATAAATGTGACAGCTAATGTACAGTGATAGGATAGATTTCTGATCTCAGAATAAAGATTAACATTAAATCATTATCCAGAGATAGGCTTTCAATTATCCTCACATTTGAGCACTTCCAAAGAAATCTGGATAGCATCCAGATAGCTTGGGATCACTTATTTTCTTTGAAAGGGCTTTTAATACACTGTTGATCATAGACACTCCCATCTTCTTGTGCTTCAAATATGTGACAGAAATGAAATTTCTTTTTTTATGAATCAGCCAGCTGCAGCACTTGCTCTTGTGTTGACTTTTCATATTTCACTAGTGATTTGAAGCTTTGTATGACAGCTCACGGTCATGTTATCTAATTGTAGTCTTCCTGTTGATGTTTTGTCTTCAAGACGCTGAGTATAAAATGGAGAGTGGTACTGAATCGTATGCTTCAGTAGTATCACTATGAGTACCACACATAAAGGAAGACTTTTGTCACATATCACACTTGAACGATCTTCAAAATTG
Organism: Charadrius vociferus; assembly: GCF_000708025.1. Taxonomy (NCBI): domain Eukaryota; kingdom Metazoa; phylum Chordata; class Aves; order Charadriiformes; family Charadriidae; genus Charadrius; species Charadrius vociferus. The sequence continues at coordinate 1,619,477 of NW_009648337.1, read as the reverse complement.
TGCATATAAAGGATGGAAAAACCCCAAATTATTATAAAGACAAAAAGACAAAGCATACTTATTCGTCTCTGGATTATATTGTGAATAAGATACTAATTTTTTTTCAGCGTGTCCGAAACAACTGATCCTCAAAAGTTGTGTTTAGTCAATGCAAGTAGCACAATCAGGGCATGACAGTGGAAGCTCCTGAGAATAAGACAGACATTCAGAGATCACCACTCAACTGTGAGATCTCCCTCAGTGACACAATGATCACTTGTACGTGGTGTCAAAGGAAAACCCTCGATAGGAACTTTCTTCAGAGTCTCAAAGGAGAAAAACAATCCTCAGAGTGATTTAAACAGGAAACAATGTAGTCTGGATCTTTTTTTATCTTATTCACGTTTATATTTTTGTTTCAAACCTTTGTATGCTTTTGCATCAGATATTAGAAGTATTTTTTTTAGTTTGAAAGCTACAGTTAAAATGAGATTAAGCTGAAACTACTAGCCCATTCAACATTTTTTTTGGGTAATAGAAGGTAGAAATTGTTTCCTTATTCACTCGCAATCTGAAATCTGCGCTGAATCCAGTGTGCCTAGACAAAGCACTAGAAAATCTCATATGACATTTTTATATTATTTTCAAGATTCTTTCATAATTATTTTTAAGTACTTGCTTTAAAAATCCTTACACCTTCACTGAAAGAAAATGAGTGGGGGAGACATATTTCTTCCTTTTTATATCACAGACTAATACTTTCTTTGTACTACTTTTAAACACTTCATTGGTGAAGAGAACATCACAAGAGATTAAAACAGGATAAAAAACACAAACTCAAACTGACATCTCGGAAGAGAGAACAGATGGTGAAATGCCAACATTACTGGTAGTAACAAGAAATTCCGAAGTGTAAGAGGAAGCAATAGTACAGGGCACAGCAACAGCACCAAATGAAACGTTTCTTCCGTGCAGCTTTAAAGACTATTACATGCCTGGATCAAGGACTTGTGCCACCAGTGGTCTTGATAAGAAACATATGGATGCATTTTACATTGGTGTGAGGATGCGATTCTGGTATTATTAGATCAGTCGACAGCATTCCCCCCAGGCAATGGGCATATTGTGAGCATAATGGTATTAATTCTACTTCATTTGCTTCAGCTTAGTTGTTTCCTGAGCATCACAATCCTTGTAATGAAAAGAGAGAGGTCAGAGAGTTTTCCAGCGTACTGAAGTTCCACTGTAAGCCATTTAGATGCATGTTCCTAGATCACTTCGTTAAAAGGGAGAAGTTATTAAAAAACAACACATAATGGTAATTTACTGGCTGCAAAGACTCAGTTGTGCATCTCGGTGCTGTAACCTCCCATCACGTAGAGTGCCAGGTACCACACTGTTTTGTGAATATTTGTTCAATCAAAGGATTGCACGTGAATGGAAGGCTGAGGAGGAAGAATCCACTCACATATATGGAGTACTCTGAAGGGTTGGTTTGGCAACAAAACCAAGTTTCATTCTAACAATCACATAAGTGAAAAACAGATATTTCATCCATCTGTAGTTGTTAGACAAAGGGATTTTGAGCTGCCTTCAAACTTTACCTTTTTCAGCTACAGCTTTTTCTTAACCTAAAGATTTTTGCACTCAAAAAATCTATAATGCCTGCTGTGTACAGAGTTTGCAAAGATTTCTAATGAGAGCAAACTCTTAAAACCCCTCTTCTTTTTTTAGATAAACATATTTGATCTTTCCAGTCATTATCATTTTAACTTGCAAAGTGACATTATGCCAAAAAGAAGGAATTCATAAATTAGTTCCAATTTAGAAAGTTTTCTTGTCATTGTATAAATGACAGATCTTTAAAAAGACGACTTAAAATGAAATGCAATAAAAAAAAATTTCACTTTTGTGGCAGGTTTTTCTTTTCTCTTTTTTTTTTTTTTTTAAGACTGAAAGAATAAAACAATGTGCTATCAAAAAAGAAATGAGTAGTACAAAAATTACAAATGTGCATGGACAGGAAACTCATTTATATTCTCAGATTGTTTTAGGAAAGCTAAATATAGTTGGGACAGTAACTAAATAAAATGTGAGCAGAAAATACTTTGCAAAGTTAAATTCACTCGTCAACAGAAATTAATAAAGCAGGATTCACATCCAGCTTCTTATTTCAAAAACCTGCTGGTGGCTAAGAGCTATTGATATTTGGGATGCAAATGTGCCCTGCTTTTTTTGCTGAACTCAACTAGAAATTTGCTAATCATGTTACTGAGCCAATGTGTCACCCATGAATTTTGTTTCTATTCTCTTTAAGGACTGTAAAATTTAGATCCAGAGTTGGGTTTGGCTTTCAAATACCTTTAATGTTTGGGAGCGCTTGACTTGAATTCCTTGAGCAGAGTGCATTTCTGCAATGAAAAAGATGATATGTGGAGAAGTACGAGAAGATCATGAGCGCAAGTGATGCCAAGGTGACAAACAAAGTGGAGGCTAATGGAGGACCTTCCATCAATGAAGGGGAGAAAACAAATTTAGGGCTATGTGTGAAGATTTCTCACACTAGGAAAGCATGCTTAGTTTTGAACCATTCAAGAGAGGTACTACTCCAGGCAGTGACTACGGACAATTCCTGGGGCTTCTGGGACCAAAGCCATCCTTCAGTGGCTTCACTACTTTAGCTTGATCTCAGCTCAAAGCGTTGTTGGAGTCTCAGGAGTCTCATGTGGCTGTTCTGGACTCACGGATGGCAAACTCATCAAAATACTTACCAATGTATGGAAATTTAGCAACTTAACCACACGGCCGTTAACCTAGAGGAAATAACTTCCTGACATCTTCTTGTCTCCTGCTAACTATCCAGAGTGACATACAACCCTTTAACTCCAGGATCCTACCTGACATGGTAACATTTACTTTCATGTTTAGTAAGCACATGCTTGGTTCTGTAATACTGAGATTTTACTACCCTGCTTTTTTATTTCGAGGTGTCTTTTCTGAAAGTTTAATAACTGCCAAACCTACAATTAAAATTCAGCTACGCGGGGCTCTGTTCAACACCTCGGGTCTTGACTATTCATTTCTCAATGAGTTTTCATTACTATTTTTTATGAGTTCTCACACAAGCAATTTTAGCTTCAAGTTTTAGGCAAAAGAATTTTAGAAGAGAGCTACTTTTTCTTACTCAGGATCTCACAGTGCCATCTTATGATTCCTGCATCAGCACACACTGAATAGCAAACAACTTATTTTTTTGAGGCATTGGCATCTTTTGCAGCTCTGTAGAAGCTTCAGTTGAACAGCAAGTCTTTAGGCAGCTTAATGCGCTTTAAGAAATACATCTATCACAAACCAGTAGATATAAAAATACAATAAAATACTTTTGTGTTCTTTGTATTGCAAATTGGTACGTAATTTGTAGAAAACAGATTTCTGTAAGAAGTCAGTACTACCATCAGCTAAGAGAACACTATTTGATGTGCAGATCTCCTGCCGTAGTGCTAGATGTTTTAACATATTCTATCATTTCTACCTGTAAAAATAGCGATTGCAGGACACAACTTCCCAGCTTTCTTTTTGAGTGCCTCTTTCATAGTGTGGCAAAATTTCCCGGTCAATACTTGTTTTTGTAAGAGAAGGCTGAACACACACATTTTCTGGATGTAGTCTAAAACTATATTTCAGACCAGTTCGGAATGAATTGTTAATTCTTGAGGTGCATTTCTTCTAAACAGATAATTCTTGGTTACAGGCAGGTTCTCTAGCTAGTTTGATCAAATGCAGAGGATAATTTACTGGAGTTATGGCCACTGATTGTCTTTGTTTATATGGGTATTCATATGTGTGTGTGCATGCATATGTGCATATACATGTATTCACACATATATGTACAGAATGATGTTTACGGGGAGAATAATTGCAATCAAAGACTTTTAGAGCTGAAAATACATTCTACAATATTACCTTAGCAGCTGCTGCGGGCAAACCCCTGCTAAAATATTGTTACAAAGTGAAAAAAAAAGGAGGAAGCGGGACACAAAGAAAGTAACGTCTAAAGCTTAAAAACACTTGCCAAACTCATTTGTAGTCACATCTGAAGAGAATATTTGTGGGAGAGGACATCATGTACTATGATCACAAGAAACAATTCTTTGATTCACACAGGGATTCTGAAAACTCTGCTTTCCTGATCTCAAACTTACAGGAAACACAGGTTTTGCATCATGCTTTGAGGAACCTTGAAAATAACATTTTGGAGGTGAGTTTCGGATCAGAGTGGGATGTCTATGAGGATACACACAGCCGCGTTAAAAAACACAGACAGGGAGATAGCCTTATCAAGTACTAGCCAGTCTCTGAAAAGTCTGGGGATAGATAGGAAACAAGTATCAGCTTTTAAAAGAATCTTAATAAAACCTTCAGAACCTGTACATGATATGGGACACCTTTAAGCAAATGTGGAGAGGACAAATATCTTATGCTAAGTCAGTGAGATTCAACCGCATAGTATCTGTTGAGCTATTATTCTAGAATAAGCTTAACAAATAACCTAGAGCTAACGTGTTTTCAGAAAAGAGCAGTTTAGATTCCGAATACAAATGGATCATGAAAAGAAAAACATTCTATTACTCTTTTACATCTCTTGTATTAAGTAGAGGAGCATAGTAAATTGAAAAAGTTGGGAGGAATTCCTGCCTTTACATAAGGAAATTGCTTTGACTACATTGAAGCACAGATTTCACCTTCAGTATCAGATGTACAGGGGAAGACCATCAAAACTGGACAGGAATACAATGATGTTACTGGATCAGCTTCCCGTAATAATCAATTTCATTTTTTGAACATTAACAGCTGCCAAAGTATAAAGAGTTCATAGCCTTTCATAGGTTATAACTTCATCTTCATTTGTCCAAAGTAATACATTCCCAAATGTCTGTCTCTTCAAGCCACCAACGTTACTTCAGTGGGGAATGTTGGATCTGAGTGTAGTGCAATTTCAAGATAGTGAAACTGCAACGGATAGAAACTTCAACATGATTAGAATGATCTGTTATCCCTACATATAAACTTTTCTGTTTTTCACTTTTTCCTTGTGTAGTAGACCTCCTTTTATTACTTTAATGGCTACATTTAAGGCAGAAAGTGAAATGATTTTTAGGATAATGTTTTAGTGTCTGTTTCACAATGGTTTTTATTGAGCTGTAAAGCACTTGCATGCACAGAAAAAAAGAAGGCGCGTTTTAGGAATAAAACTATTAAGTAACATTATCTTGCCATGGATCATTCCCACTGGGATAGAGGAACCATTTGAAAAGCATAACTGAATTCAATTAAAATATGATAAATTTTGATCTCCACCTTACCCACATTTTCAGCATTGCCTGTTGATCAAGAAACTAATAAAAGTATAACTGTTTATGTTTAGAAGTTTTTTTCTGATCATATGTTGTACAATGCCTCCATATTTTCCCCCGTTACTTATAGCAGGGAATAACTTGAATATAACAGCCTTGTCCTAGAAAGGTATGGCACGTACAAGATATGTGAACATACGTGCCCATATCTAATTAGCAATATACAGTCCATCAGAAGCAATCAATATTACATGTCATTGCCCAGAAGATATGCCTTTGCATATCATGGCAAGAACAAGTGGACTCTAGAAAACAGAATAAAATGACTGCTTGTATCTGACACAAAATCACAGAAATGTGCATCCAAAGTAAAATTCACAGAAACAACTTCATCATAGCTTTTCTAGGGGCCAAACTGTAAGTACTGTTTATATCTTCTTTTTTTGTAAGCAGACATTGACAGAGACCTTGGAGATACGCCTGTTAATTCTCTTGAAAAGAATTTTTACTGATTCTCTCTAAAGAAGATAGAAACTGTCTTCTCCGGTTAATTGAGAGTTAAATTAGTATGCATTTCTGAAATCTATTTTGTAGGTCACTGGATCCTATGAGTGATCTGCACACAGGACATTAACAATGCCTTTTGAAGTATATTGGTTCTCCTATCACACTTAAGAACACTGCCTAATATAGAAAAGTAATATTATAACCCAAGTACACAGTAGGGAAACACCATTTCTGCTTTACAGATGGCCAGCTGAGACATGAAGAAATTAAATGATTTTTCCAATGTCAAACAAGAAACCTGTATTGGAATGGAGAAAACCTAGGCCTCCTGAATCTTGGCTGATTTCCTGAACAATCAAACTAGTCTTCTGTTCTGGCATGAATAAACCTCTGGTTGCAAATTGGATTGGTGAAAGCATCAGTTCATCATGGGATGAAAAGCAAAAAAGAGAACAACCATCTGACACAGTATAATACAACCTGTACAAGCAGCTTTCTTCTCCACAACTATATCCCAAAATCTCATATAAAGTTAAATAACACAGAAACTAAAACAAAACAAAAAAAAAGGAGCAAAAGTAAAATTAAGTATGTTAGACAAAGAAAAAAAGATGTTTCAACTGATGCAGGAAAATAAGTGTAGATAATCATGACTTATGCAATAGTTTTCATCTTCAAAATGCTGTATAAATATTACTTTAAAAATCCTCCCAACACCTCACGAGGTGGGTAAATATTAAGCATAACGTAATAAGTTATACCCTCATATGATTTAAGCCAATTTTCATTCTAGAAAACCAAGAAAAAAACCAAAGTTGGAAGGCTAAAAGGGTTTGTTTAAAGCACCTGAGCTGGCCACATTCTACAGAAAACCCCACACACTGCCATGTAAGAGGACTGTAATTCTCACAGGCATACATGAGCTGGCTTTAATTAATCTAGTACGGACTCAGCACAGGCACAACAACTACGCTTCAACAGGACTACAAAGTCTATCCCAGACTCCAGGCAAATACTGTAGGGTAGAGAGCCTGGTTTGCGTTCAGTACTATGTGGTCACTAGCAGGATACAACTTAGCTAATTAAGAGCTGACCTGAGTACCTCGTACAAAGGGCTGTCGTATGTCTAGAAAGTAGCACAGGCAGATCCAAAGCTGGGACTGGAACTGTAGAGCTGGCTCCGAATTGTCCTCCCACAGCTCAGAGGCAACCAAGCAGGCAGACACAGCGAGGCTGGTTCACACATGACGGAGCTGCAGCGGAGATGGAGCTTTTACACCTGCAGAGCCTGCCAAAATAATGTAAAAGGGCAAAAGGGAAGGTGGTAAGTCTAATCAAAGACAACGTTTTGAGCTGAATAAAACACTTAACGGCATGGAAAATTCCATTAGGTTGATTAGATACTTGCCTTAGGGCCCTCTTAAAACAACTGTTAAAAAAAAAAAAAGATAGCTATTGCAATGCGGCTTAAAAATATTGGAAAAGCAGGAAATGGAGCTTATTAGAGCTCAAATTAGATCCAAGATTTATGTGAAGAACATTTGGCCTCCTTAAAAGGCCTGCTTAATCCCTAGATGGTTTTTATTGTTTCTATTATTATTATTTATTTATACACTGCCATAGGTATACATGGCACTTTACAGACAAATAAAAAAAAACATGGGTCCTCCCCCAGAGAGTTTACAATACCTGATCTGGCAAAGAGTTAAGTACATGAGTAACTTCATTTGCAGGACTAACCTCCCTTGGAACCAATGGGATTTTTAAGAAATCAACTTATTGACACGATTATCTCTTCCAGATCAGACCCTCTGCTCTCAGACATTCAGTCTTAAGTCACAGGCGTAGACCCAGTTCACAGGAATAACTACCTGAGTTTTGATAACTTCTGTTGAGCACATCTTACAGTAGTATTTTGTTCCAAGTAATGTATGCTAAAGACAAGCCAAAGCAACAAAGGGGTGAAGCTAAACTGGTTTTGTGCTGCTAAGTTGGTTTCACTGAAAGTCTTTTCCTAGTATTTGTAATGTTTTCTCAACTGGAGCAGCAAAGTTAGTCAGTGATTGAGAAACAGGTACATGACAGCGTTTAGTGCTGCCTTTCGTTTGTGTTCCGTCTTACTGCACACTAGTGTTAATGAGCTGTTTCTTCAGGGACGACTGGCCAGACCTACCTGGACCTTAAAACTACTGAATTTGAACATAATTCCAGCACACACATGATACTTCAGGTATAAACCTGAAGTAATATTGTGTTGAAGTGTTCTTTCTTATTTTATTTTGCAAAAGAAGCACTTCTGGTTCCCACTAAAAAACCCAATATATTGTCAGGTTTTGTTTGGAAGATGAGGGGATCCTATTCTCCTTGTTACTGCCCTGACTGGTGCCCCTATTTCTGTGAATGGAAAATTGGAGCTACCTCAAGCTACTTCTCTTTTGGAGGGTAGTAATGACTACTCCAAATGTGCAACCCTATTTGCCTGCGTATAAACTTTTAATAATGTTCATTAAACTTTATTAGAATTGTACGTGCAGCCAGATCAGTGTTACAAATTAAAACCTCAATCCTGCAAACACTTAAGGAGCTTTATTCATGTGAGGAAAAAAAAAAAATTCTTTCTATACTCACACACTTAAACTGAATCTATAACCTACATACAATGCTTTTTTTTATCCTCTGGTATTAAAGTTAAAAACATATACTCAAGGAAGAAATTATATGCTACTAGCGCACAAAAAAAGCAAACTCCTCCCCAGCTTTTTTGAAATTGCATCTTTTTAAAAATTATCATTATGTGAAAAAAAATCTCTGGTACGACAGACTTGGAAAAGTCAATGATAAAATGAAGCATGACTGTATGCACTTAATGATACGCAGAAGTCCTGGTCAGAAGAGACACTGAAACCTGTAGAAGTTTTGCAATAAACTCTACGGGCAAAAGGATCAAAGCTACAGAGCCTGATGCAGGAGCCCAGTGAAGCTAGTAAGAATTTCCCCATTGATAAGCTTCGAATCAGATGCAGAGTGACCAACAGAACTGCATAACTGCAGGCAAAGCAGCAGCCATAAAAGCCAGGAAGAGTTTTTAAAGAAAACAGACATGAGTGTCATAAAGCCAAGGTCAAACTCCATCACCAAGGCAAGTGTGTGTGAAAGAGTTACACCTCTTTTAGGGCTAAGTACAGTATTTATGATTATTTATTTATCTTGGAACAAAAGGCAAATTAATCCATTTATTTTAAAAAGCATGTTTTTATTACATTGAGTAATTACCTTTGAAAAAGAAAAATGTTTCCTAAAACGATTAGCAGTTAAACTGGATTTTTTTTTTATTTATATCTGAGATGAGACTGCGTATCATTATTCATGCATAATCTGATTCCAAACGATTCCTTGTTTACAATTTGTTTTGTGTATTTTCTTATGTAAGCAAGAATTAATATACTCAGGCATGGAAGAAATATGCTATATTATCTTTTATTGCATTTCTTTAGAACACGCCATACATCATTTTTAACTCCCCAGTGACATTCAAAATAGCCTGAGGAAAACACAAATAAATACACATATAAACAAGGACAAATACACTAATAGGAAAATGGTATAAGATACGGACTTGCATATAGGTACGTTAAGCATGTGTAATATAAGCAATGGAAATCATAATCTGACTCCAAATTTTTGAATAAGCATAAAACATTACTCAGTGTAAGTCTAGCTTGGATGATGGGCAAAGTCAGGGTACCGACACACCATCACAGCTCGCTCTCCCACAGCAACTACATCACAAAACCTCAGATCTTCCATTCCGATTCTCCGTGTGGAAAGACCCCAACACAATTATTATACTCTTTTCTAAATACTAGCACCCTCCAGTGTGCACACCCAGTAACATACACCCCCCTTGCTGTTCAGTCAGCTTCCTAGCCCAAGGGCTGGAGCCCTCTGAGCAGGAACGTGTATCAGATGTGAAGTAGCAGAGGTTTTGATAGAAACCCAGAATTGCACGAGTCTGAATTGTGGTGTTCAAGGAATGATGGAAGTATATAAAGATCTGGCAATTCTGATAGAATAATTCAGATGAGAAATTACCGTGAATGTTTGGAGACTACCTTCAGATCCACCCTTTCTAACCCCAGCAGGTTTCCTATCCTCACTAATTCCTTCCACCTGCTATTTCTTTAGACACTTTTGAGTAGCTTTACACAGGTCTCAGACCACCCTGACTTAATATAACTTACTTCATTCTTTTCCTTTTGACTTTGTCATTTTTACTATGGTGAGTCAATGAGCCTGAAGCCTTTCATCACATGTAGGCAGGCATCCCCCTTGAATCCTTTATCATTAATTGTGACGAAAAAAGGACAAAAGTTTTTTCTTTTTTTCTTTTTCCAGAAACAAAAGAATGCATCCACTACAGTAGGTGAAATTGCAGTATGGTAAGACTCAAAAGGTTACGTCCCACATAATTAATTTAATTCCCGTGCTTCTTATTGAAATATAGTTATGATACTTGTTGTTATGTTGGGTTTTGAGTACACAGAATGACATGAAAAAAAATTTAGTGTTCAGAAGGCTAAGAGACTGTTTCTCCTTGAGCAGTTAATAGTCCAGGGGTTTCTGCTTCCTGTTCTCTTTTCTTGTCCTTAGTCATACTTATCTTTCTCTCTCAACAGTTAGCTTGGGTTTTATTTTTTTTTACTATGCTTTAAAAAAAAATATATATTTGCAGTTATCATTGATTTCTACCTACATGTAATAGTACATTTTTGTGGCATTTTAAGAAATTAAATTTCATATGGTCTATTTTTCCAAACTGTAACTCTGCAAAAGTAGTTCTCAAATTCACATACAGGAAAGATGAAACAGATAAAATATCTGTGAAGGAACTATATATGGTAGTAACTGGGTTGTAAAGTTTGACCTTATGAAAGAAGTAATATGATGACCATTGGAAACTAGACTGTTGGAGGCCTATAGAATTTCAGGGCCTGCCACAGTGTCCCTCTGAACGCTCCTCAGAGATATAAAAGCTGTCCAACCCGTCTTGCAACTAATATTAAAGTTTATTCCTACTAATCTCCTCACAGCATCAGACTCTAAGGGCAGCTGTGACTTAAAAAAATCCAGGACACATTCATCTTTGTGGAAGAGATCCAAGTACCTCTTTTCCATTTCAGAATTTCTCTTTCAATCTCAGGTTTAACAAGAAACAAAATATTTCCTTGTACATTTGTTTATAATTAAGAGAAAATATACTTCTCATCTAAACATCTGATTTATATCTCTACAGATTTTGCCAGTAGTGTTTTCCAATGTACTAAGACCAGTCATACCCTGAAGTAACTACTACAGATCTTCAAAGGTATTTATGTGCCCAAATTCTAATGATTTACTGCAAAGTAGCCACGTAATGTCTTTCAGGCTGTAGACTGAAATCTCATATGATTTTTATTAATAGATTAGTTTTGATGCATAAAGTCTTAAGTAATATAGCTGCTTTTGAAATCTGCATCTTTGGTATGCCATGTACTTGATCAAGAACGACAATGCAACTCTTGACCACACTTTATAGCCAAATCTGGCCCTGGGGGTGAATCTGAGAGATACACATGCATCTCTGAAGGTCAATCAGCTATATATAAATCAATAACATCATGTAAAAATATGATAAGAAAACAGTCCCAGGGAGCTTACTAACAGGTTTTGCAACCTGTCCTTTATATTTAGATTTATCAATAAACTAAGAACCAACACTGTCTAATATCAAGTACACAAGCTTCAAGGCTATATTTTTCAATTATACCATTTGCATGAATATTGTCTCTAACCAAAGTACCCTCCTTGCTAATTCACATCCTGACATGGCATTTCAGAAGAGGGAGCCGATTTCCCTGACTGTTTTACAATATAATGAAAACTGTTTAAATTATCATATCTTAATAGATTTTCAAATGGACAATTCAGCTTACTTTTAACTATAGAATTGTGATCTGTTTCCAGAATATTAAAAGCTCGATCTTCTTTTCTCATGAGTAAGGTCAATATAATTTTATTCTCTTTTTTAGGATCATGGGATAATTCAGGTTGTAAGGGACCTTGGGAGGTTTCTAGTCCTACCTCGTGCTCAAAGCAGGGTCAGCTATGGCCTGTGAAGACCAGTCAGGGCTTTATCCAGTTTGGTCTTGAAAATCTCTAAGGATGAAGACTGTACTACCTCTCCAGGTAACCTATGTCCCATGCTTGGCTGGTCATGGGGGGAAAAAGGTTTCTCCTCATCTCCAGTCTGAATATCTCTTGTTTCTACTTGTGCCTGCTACCTATTACCCTTCCACCATGCATCACTGTGAAGAGCCTGGCTCCACGTCCTCACTAACCCCCTCACAGACACTGGGGACTGCTGTGAGGTCCCCTCAAAGCCTTCTCTTCTTCAAGCTGGACAAGCCCCAACCTCTGAGCTGCTTCTTACACGGTAAGTTCTCCAGCCCTCACCAACATGGCAGCCCTCCACTGAACTCACTCCAGTTTGTCAGTCTTTCTTGTTTTCTTTGATATTTACTAAGAAACAACAGCAGCTATAACAAAGTGATGGGCAAAAAAGAATCCTGGGGGCCAGTATTGTCTTCTGATAAAAAAAAAATGTTTTTTAGAGGGCCACGATGTAACACTGGTAGATTCTATTCCGATGTCTATCACTGGCACACTGTATTTCTGAGCTTACTCATTCTGACCTTTAATATTCATAGTGTCTCTCCCTCTTCTAGGCATTAAATGACTTATTTGTTCACAAGTCACTTGATAAAAAAAGTTGACATAGTAACATTTTTGTACTTCAAAGTAATGGAAATAATGGCGAGGTGGTGCTTATTAAAATATGATCATTGACTTGAACTGTATAGGATGGACATAATTCCCATTCTCGTCCTCCCAGGAACAAAGCTGTACATTCCCTTTTGTTTTCAGTTCCTAATTGCAGGAATGTTCAACTGGAAAATGCACCTATTTTCAATTCTGGTACTCTTCTATGCTCCTGACTGCTCTTTTCCAGTGATTTAACTTAACTGCAGCAGAGAGAGGCTGGATGAGAGCAGTGAGAGATGACATCACATCTGCCTGAATTAACAAGGTGATAAATAAGTACAGTAAGTCCAGCTGAATGGATCAACAAGTAAGTAGAGCTATGTTTTCCCATAGCTGCCTAACATAAATCACAAGAATTCCAGTCTTCAGAAAACTATCCTTTAAAGCAAGACTAATTAATTTCACGTTCTTGGTTTTTGTACGTTAATACTTTTTATAGGTCATTAACCTGAACAGTCTTTTGACTTTTTAAGTTTTAATGTGTCATATGTCTTTAATAAATAATTGCCAAGGCTGTTTCTTCCACCTTATTTTTCTCCTATCCACACCACACATACTTCTATATATTTACAGGTATTACAAATGCTGTGCCTACTGTGTCTATATTATTAAGGACTATCTATATGAAAGATGTTCTGCTTTTTTTTTTTTTTTAAATTTCACGGATTAATACTTTCATTCACTGACCACGTATCAATAGTTTTAACCAACTCTCTTGTTTTCAACCAATGTAAAAATGCTCACAACTAAACAACAATAATCTTTCATTTTAACACGTACAATGAAGACACATTTTTTGTTGTTACGTGTCATGTTTAGAGCTGAGAAACAAGAGTCTGGAGAAATAACTCCCGTCCAACCAACTGCCACCAACTTCCTTTCTGATCTTGACCATATCAAACAAAACTCAAGCTAAACCTTTGCCTTCAAAGTTTCTTAATATTTGATTCTGATACAATGTATGAGGGACTGAAGTTGCCCTTCAGGACCCTTAGCGCAGTGACATTGCAGTGGCAGCTTGGCTTTCCTCCTGCCACCCCAGAGGAAATGGAAAAGAAATTTATCCACACAATGGAAAAGAGCCACTGAGGATGGTTACGAAGCATATTTTCTAGGGGTTGGGTTAAGGACTTAGCTGGATGAGAGCCAGGATTAAAAGAACTGAAATAACTCCAGACTATAGGTCTCAGCTGATTGTCCAGGGTTTGGCTTAGTCCAAAACCACTCTGACTTTTGGCAAAACCTAGGTTCTGTCTCTTCATTTAAATCCCATTAACAATTCCAGAGACGTGATTCTTAGAGAAACATCACCAAAGCAGCATGCACAACGAAGAAAATGTGAGGAAAGGTAAAGGGCTTTTGACAGATGAGCCTCACGATCAAGCATATGTAAGCAATAATGGGCAGGTTAAAGACTTATGTGACCTGGACTTACAAAAGTTGGTAAGTCAGCCTCACTGGTATCTCTGAAAGAGGAAGCTATAAGAAACCCCATGCTCGAGAAGATTTATGTTACTGAATTGAACATTCTGAAAGCAGACTGAAAATCTTGGCAAAATCTTCATTTCCAGTTCTAAGAAAGAACTAAAGAACTGGACCTGCTCCCTAAAACTATTCCCCCTGCTGTTTTCCTACTTCATTTATTTTCCCTGCAGATGCTTGGGCTTCAACTCCACTCTTTAGATAAAGCATATCGAGAACAGATGGGGTAATATGCAATTGCAACATCAGAGTGTGCAAATCTGTAGATATTCTCTGTCAAGAGAACCACGTCACCAACCAAGCTCAGTGTTAAAACTCGAAGCATCTTCTGATTGGACATTCCGGCTTTTTGCAAGCCCTGCTGAAGCTGCAACATCAGAGGGGACAGATTTTTGTTCAACATTTATTGATTAATATTTAGTAATGTTTCTATTGCAAAAATAGGTGCAAGACTGCCAAGTCCTCCAGCCTGTACCTTTCACTACAGTGCACCAGATCCTTAGCTGATATAAATGGGAAAAGCACTCATGTCTCCAGCATTCCTGTACGAACTGAAAGCATGCAGTAATTCCTTCACAATATTGTGATGGTTCATAAAGAATTCTTACAAACTAAGTAAACTGCAAGTGGTCTTACATTTTTGGGTTGTTTTTTTTTTTGTTTGGTTGTTTTTTTTTAATTTTATTGATAATAAATCCCATTCACTCCCATTCTTTCCAGGCTCCTTTCCTGCTCCTTAGGACTCCAGTGGCTTGAAACCATAAAGGAAAAACTTCCACACTTACTCAATGATTGTGGTGTGGTAATACCACTTGGTACACTTAATGTTGATAACAAGAAATGATGAAACTGAAGGATACTTTCAGGATTAGTCAATCTAGGTCTCAAATCATATTTTCTATGGCAAATTTTCAGAGTTCTGCACTCGAGAATGTAGAGAAGAGGATTCTTACATCAACACTTTAACACCTTTTGGTATATTATTACTGACACAGTATTTTCACAACAGACCTCTAGGAAAATAGGAACATATTTTTCATTATTTTTCATTTCTAACAGGCAAACTGAGTACAGACAGAATAAAAACTTTTTCCAAGAGTCATAGATTAAACTGGATCAAGAACAGGGGTTCTTGAATCTCTTATCCCATTTAATGCACATCACTAAACTTTTTTTTCCTGAAACCATTCAGACCTGTCCAAGTATTGCAGACTGCTTATAAAGCTGTTGGTCTTCTGCAGCACTGCTATTCCTATGCAAAATGGTAGAATTTAAATGTACTACTTTCACCGCTGCTGTCCATATACTGCTCTTTGAAGTCCTTAGTTTTGTTTAATATTAGGTAACTGAAGATAATGTTAATAAAAATCAGTAATACCACACAAAATTACACCTCTTCAAGAAAAGACGTATTCCACTAAAAGACACTAACGGAATCCTAATGACACTATTTTGTTAAGGAGCCCTCTCAATTCTTGACTTAAGGGTGTTTTAGCGTGCAAATGACACCAAGAAATAAGTATTCTTTAATGCAAACCTTTCTCTGCTTTATCGGTCCCATTAACGCCCCACTCAGTGTTCACA